>NC_063190.1:8440227-8627727 GCF_017589495.1 Alosa alosa
ATTTTTCCACTTCTCATTGTCACTATGAAAAGAGCCCTTGGTGCTGTTAGGGTGTGAATGCTTTGCCTAATTACTAGGGCTGGGACAACGCGTCGACGTGTCGATGGCGTCGGCCAAAAAAAAATACGTCGGCCCGCGCGAAAATATGAGCGTCGATTAGGCCAAGCATAACATGTGCTGCTAAATATTTTTAATTTTACACCTTCAGTGTTTTCCATACGTTGACTAATCTGTGGCTGGGCACCACGAAATCAAAACCGGCCACCACACATTGATGTTCTATGTTGTAGGCATACTATTTAAATTAAAGATAAGATAATTTCATTGAGCTGCATTTTTACTCACACAGCCTTTCCTCGACCCGCCCACTCTCTCTCGTAACGAGCCCGCTGCTCCTCCTCTGCATGTGCATTTAACAAATTATTCATGATTGTTGAAGGATTGTTGTTGCCACATAGAAGCACTGCATAGAACACAGTGCTGCATAGAACAAATTGCTATTAAATCTGCTTAGCATCGTGACCATGCTGTGCAAATTTGTTCAAAACTGCAGCATTAAAGTTACGGTAAACTCTGCTAAGGTCTTATCACAACATAGTTTAGTCTCCTCAATGTACTAAGTTAAGTTACATTATGCAATCAAGCAGTATCTCAAAGCTAACGTTAGAATACTGTTTGGATGTCAAGTTTAGCATGCTTACTTGCAGCTGCTTGTATTTGTTACTCAGGCTCATTTTATTGACTCTGAATGTTTGCAAAATCCTGATGTAAATGGAAAAGTGTTTTCCAAGACACAAAAGTGCTTGTCCAAAGGAGAAGTACGAACCGTTATTTGAACTAACTACGTTATGAATTGCATCCACACATCAGCAGCCTTTTAACTGTGTTAATGTTAATAGCAAGGATTCCCACACGAACGTCTTAAAATGACAGGCACTCAATTAGACATACACTACTGAACTTTATTGAATGCTACCTCTGACTAAGAATGCATTGCTTTGCACTTGTATAGTCTTTTATTTTGGAATCTTAAGAGCAATAAACATATATTGCAATGTTAAAGAATTCATGTTTTTTCATTCAGATATGTAAATAAACATGTATAAGTTGCTATTAGTGAATTAATTGGGAGATCGAATCAGACTGAAAAAATGAATCGTTAGATTAATCGATGCATCGAAAAAATAATCGCTAGATTAATCGTTTAAAAAATAATAGTTTATCCCAGCCCTACTAATTACTTAACCTAACTATCAGTGATTATGAGGGCGAGTCGCCTCACGGATGCCTTCAGGGTAATTGTTGTTCTCATCACTCTCTCTTTCTCTCTCTCTCTCTCTCTCTCTCTCTCTCCCCTTTTTTCTCTCTCATTTCTCTAACCCCCCCCATCTCTTTCTCTTTCCACCCTCTCTCTGTAGCAGAGTTCCTCTCCACCCTACCCAGCAACACACTAGGTCCATAAAAGCAGGGTTCAGCAAACGAACAGCAGCTCCCTCTGAGAAAAGCCTCTGTGTCTTCTGTCCTCTGTGACTTCCCCCTTCATTTATTTGCCCTTTGTCATTCCTTCACTCAGACCTCATATTGGTGCTGTGCAGTTGCACTGCTCTCAAAGGCACTGGAGAAGTCTCAAGGCTAGCAGAGCTATTGCTATCAGCAAAGCTAATGTATAGGTTTTAATTACGCTTGTGGGTATTAGCTCATTGAAGGGCTTCTCGGACTCCCATTAGACCTTGAGCCTAATCCCGTATCCATGTTACAGGAAGTGTAATTAGAATACAGCCTCCCGTCTCCTTATGTCCCCCCAGTTATAGTTCAGCATTTCGGGTTGATGATGTAGTCCAAGGAACAGTAGACATACAGTATAGTAAGAGCAGTTTAGACTCTCTATGCCTGAGCTGAATTTTTTAAACATTGCGGGATTGGATTTCCCATGATCCACTCGGGATTGAGTGACAAGTTTCATTTGTGCTATTGAACTGGAGGCATTGTTTCAGATCAGATGGAAGAGCGAGCTGCAAGTCAAATGATCTGTAACAAAAGACCAAAGTTCTCTTAAGAATGACTAACTGAAATGTATCACCCCACACACAATGACCAGAAAGTTCACCATACTTTCAAAAGACTAGTTTGCGTTATTCATTATGCACACTTCCCAACCAGCTTCCCTTGAATGATAGGCAATTTGTGCCAATGATCCAACCACTTTCTGAAGCACTGCTGGAGGTCTACAAATGATATGTGACTAAGCTGTTCCTTCATATTATGGATGACTGGAATGTCATCAAATCTCTTTTCTTTCAGCTCCATTTAAGTTTAGGAACAGAAGAACACACACACACACACACTTAGGCAGGGTGAAATGGGGTGAATAGACAGGGTGTGGTGATGCAGGAATGTCTCTTCCTGCCAAAAACTTGGGTAGAGACAGCAGTGTGTCACGAATGACTGATGACACATGCAGAGGTCTTGAGACCGAATCGGCTGATACGACTCCAAATTTCCAGTAAATTAGCAATTTCCTCGTATGGTTAGTTTTTGTTTTTTCTTTTGTTTGTCTTACAATTGTGTTTCACCTAAGCAAATATTTAATCAGGGAATGATGACGATCACCAGTTTGAACTACCTGAACAAAAACACACAAACAAATAACTCATTTTGCTTTCATTGTGTCTTCTGGTCTCAGGCCAACGAGAATAGTCTCCAGAGTGCGCAATTGAAAGGCTTCCCGCTGTTCCTGCACTCCAACCTGGGCCTGCGCGACTGCAGCATCAACCCCAAGTCGCCCTTGCTATTCATCACGAGAGCACGTGAGGTTGAACGAGGCCCGCTGCCCGGCGACGATTGGACCGTCTTCCAGTCCAACCACTCCACTTATGAGCCCGTGCTACTAGCGCGTAGTCGGACCGCGGAGGTTGGCGCCCCCCCGGGGCTGGGCGGTGGCGGTGGCAGCGCCGGTCTCCTCCACGCGGCCGTGGTTCAGGATCTGGGCCTCCACGACGGCATCCAGCGGGTGCTCTTTGGAAACAACCTCAACTTCTGGCTGCACAAGCTGGTGCTGGTGGATGCTGTGTCCTTCCTGACGGGCAAGCGACTGTCGCTCGGGCTGGAGCGCTACGTGCTGGTGGACATCGACGACATTTTTGTGGGCAAGGAGGGCACCCGCATGAAGGTGTCTGATGTTAAGGTAAATGCAGTGGGCATTGCATTTGCACACAAATATTATTGCACACAAATAAACTAATTTAGTTGGTTCCTAAGCTTATCCTCTCATTTAACTTGCTTAAAATGACTTCAGTTATTTAGTATAGCAACAGCACTGCATTGTTCCCCTTCTTGAAACAGACTGCATTTTACAGAGCTAAGTTACAGTCAGTTTCAGTTTAGTATTTTTAGCACAGCTGTCATTATCTCTGCCAGTTTTTGATGATTTTCAGACAGATGCTGCTCCCTTTAGAGTTCCTTCCTGATTAGACTCTGCCTCAGGCATCAGACACGTAAATCAGTCAAATCAGTGGCAGAAAATGACAAAAGACATACCACATTAACCTCTCTTTCGTCAGGACTAGTTTTTATACATGCAATTACTTGCAGAAGATGTTTTTATAAGCATCAAATCATTTTGGTATTTTTTCTTGCAAGAGAAGACAGCTTGCAGGACTTGACCTTTGTTGTCTCTAGTAGTGACCTGGTTAATCTCTGTCCTCTGATAAGAGGAGTGTTGAAATGGCACCAGAGTTCAGACTCCGGAGACTCCTTGTGATAAACAGTGAGATTGGCCAGGTAACCCTGAGGGCTCTCCGGGAGAGACAAACCCAAACATCGACAGGTGTGAAGGAGTCGCAGGTGGCAGGGATGGGCACCAAGGCGGCGTGCGTGACCCTGGGAAAGGGTAAAGGGGACGTGAGGGGCAGAGTCCAGCAGACGTGGTTTCCCCAGGGGGGACAGATGCCCCGCAGTGCTCTCAATCAGAGGTGGGGTCACTCTGGGACGCAGGTGGCCTCACACCGGTACTGTCAGTATGTCCGCCACCACCAGCTACGTCTGCTGGCTTTCATCCAGACACATGGAGGGGATGGAGAGTGGGGAAGGTGTGGGGCGTCAGGGTGACACAGGAGCTTGGGCATTAGAGTTTTGCTCCATTCTGCTTCAATAGAAAAGGGAAAAAAGAAGACACAAAAGAGGGGGAAAGGCAGCAGCACACTGATGCGTCTCCGTACATCAAAGTGTGTTTCTAGCCGCTGCCTTTATCTGTCACGACCACTCAAGCCAGACTAGTCTCCAGTCCAGAACTGCTCAAAAAAACATTGCCTGCTTTTCTGCCTTAGGCGAAGCTGTTTGAAATTTGTCAACAACCTTCCCCTAATATATAAACTTTTCAGACATCCTCCACTCTCCCCCTATTTCATATTGTTCTTGTTTCGGTTGCTGTATTGTTGTTGTCGTTCGTTGTTTTTCTGTGTCGTTCACACAGAGCCTCAAAGAGACACAAAATGTTGAGCAGCATTCAATTTTAGGAGCCCTCTCTTTATATGTGCAGACCTCCTCTCTGTTTAATATGAGTCAGACTTTTGATTGAGCTTGAGAAAAGTAAGTGTGTGTGTGTGGAGCAGACACTACTAAAGCAGTAAACAAGTGGCTAATGCAGACAGAACAGAGAGGACTGGGTACGAAGTGCACTGGGAAAGAGGGCGGGGCGTGGCCGGGGCCTGTGTTTGTTCGCCTACAGCACAGTGCCGTCTTGCACAGCTGTGTCACAAATGTGTAGCCTGTTCCTTTGTCTACATTTGAACGTTGTGTGTTCTGTTGTCTGAATTGGCGGAGTAGAGCTCTGGCACTAAGGATGGCTTTCCTGCACATGGATTAAGCCTAGTCTTAGACCAAAAGAAAACTTTATTAAAGATCTCCATTTTAAGCAAAAAGGCTTGTAATCTAAGACTAGGCTCAAACTATTACGGCCGTAATTATGTCACATGTCTATCCAATGTCTGTCTCATCAGTCGAGTCAAAAGGTCATTTGGACCTTTTCAGTATAAGTTTACACTGTTGTTGCCATTGCTCATTGTGACTCAACTGATCCAGGGACCATTTGCATGCTGGTGACTCTCCACTGAAGAGCAGTCATATGATTATTTGGCCACATAAAAAATTCAATTGGATTAGTCAAGTAAAGTTTTTTTTTATTTGTCACCAAGGTAACTTGTTAAATCGGGCCCTTGTGTTTTTGCTGGTTCCCTTATTAATGGCGTAATTGATAATGGTTCTCCCTCAGGCTCTACTGGAAACCCAAAATGAGCTGCGTTCTCACGTCCCCAACTTCACCTTTAACCTTGGCTTCTCAGGGAAGTTTTTCCATGCTGGTAAGTTCAGTCATCATGACCCATCGTTTTATATTCTTCAAAGGGCATGTTTTGAAATAATGAGTAGTAAATCTGCAAATCTACTTTCTTTTCTTTTTTACTTTAGAATGTAGTGTTATTCTTGCTTGTATAATTGTGTGTGTGTGCGCTGTGTGTGTGTGTGTGTGCGCGCTATGTGTGTGTTTCTGCACCCTCCCACAGGTACTGATGAGGAGGATCTGGGAGACGACCTGCTTCTCTCCTACAGCAAAGAGTTCTGGTGGTTTCCTCACATGTGGAGCCACATGCAGCCTCATCTCTTCCACAACCAGTCGGTGCTCGCCGAACAGATGCTGCTCAACCGCCGCTTCGCTGAGGTGAGACCACAACCGACAGCCTTCAAAAGCCCAGAGTCTGTACAGTGGGACAACTACCCGAAGTGCTCCGTTAAAAAGAGTTTGATCTGTGCTTGCAGTGGCATCCCTGTACGCCATGAGCTTTTAATTAGACTCAAAGCAGTCACAGAGAGTTCATGAAAGTGCTGAAATCTCATCATGTAAAGCATGACTTCCTTAAGTGTGATCTCTTCCATGCCCTGAAGTAGAGAGGGAGAGTGAGCGACGGAGAGAGAGAGAGTTAACGCTGATGATGGCATTTCTGTATATTCCTCTTGATGTTGCTCATCTCATCTCTTACCATTCAAAACCTGGTGTTTTCTTTTTGTGTACATTTCTGCCATGTTCCTTTGCTTGTAAATATTGTAAGTTCAATTTTATTGCGCAAAACGGGTTTCTGTGGAATTTTTTGCTCTATTGGCCCTTTCCTAGTTAATATGGTTTTGTAACACTGTACCTCTGTGTATCTCAGGAGCACGGCATCCCCACTAACATGGGCTACGCAGTGGCGCCGCATCACTCCGGGGTCTACCCCATCCACATGCAGCTGTACGAGGCCTGGAAGAAGGTGTGGGGCATCAAGGTGACCAGCACAGAGGAGTACCCCCACCTGAAGCCTGCCCGCTTCCGACGGGGCTTCGCACACAGTGGCATCAGCGTAAGGCTCCAGTGTATCCCTCTCTCTAACGTGGAAGTTAAAGTGGACTGGTGTTCAGCAGCCATTTTTGCAACGACACACCTGCAACGGCAGGTTCAGGGATTGAACCCCGGGTGACCGATTGTCAGGTGGTGACTGTTAACGCTGCTCCACCACGTCTGTACACCATTTGCCCTCATGCCTCCACCCCCTCTCTCTTTCTCCTCTCTGCCTCTGAGTACACTCTTGCATCAGACCTTCACTGTGATGCCTGTCCGAAGCATTGTGATGCCAAGTTTCCAAGCATCTTGATTGTATGAAAACAAAACAGAAAAAAATGGATAGAGGTTGTTGTGACAGCCATTATTTATGACGCGTGCTGATTGAGCCGGGTAGCTAAGGGCTCGTCAAAGGAATTCCTCACCGCCCTGACACTCTGGTGTGGTTTGTTTGAACGCGGCGAGCTCCGCTCTTGGGATCAAAACTCCGAAAGTTGAAACGCGCCATTGAATAATCCATGGCTGAGCTTTTTTCTCAGATGTTTGCTGGCAAGTCATGCATTCTCAGCCCCTTGTCTAGGAAAGAGGAGGGGAAGGGCACTGTGATGGATGCCTCTGCTTTTGGTACTTAGAACGCATCTATCTGCAGAGCTGTCCTTTTTCATTTTTCCATCCTGGTATTTCTTCCTTGCACAGGATCATTTTTGAATCAAGGCTCTACCCAGTGCAGGATACAATGAGTTGCTAAATGGTTTACAGGGAATCCAGAGCACCATTCAAATTTCCCTTCAATATAAAATGTCTCTGCAGTCAACACAGGGGATAATAAGTGACCGCTACATGTTTTGTGACATTTTAGAGGAGACAGTTTTCTTGGATATTTATACAGCTCTGGGAAAAAATTGGAGACCACTGCACATTTTTCTGATATCATCCTACGGTTGCTGAGTGACATTCAAATGATTTGATGGTCATATTCAAATTTGCAGTGGTCTCTTAATTTTGAATATGATCGTCAACTCATTTGAATGTAATTTGAATGGGATTCATTAGAATGCCAAATGAGTAATTGTTAGTAAGTATTACACAACCTGTAGTCACGCCATGGGCACATAATGTAATGTCTTGCATGTCTTATCTGTCAAATTGTTGTTGGTCAGAACACAGCTGCTATGTAAAGCATGTGTTCCATGTCCAGTCTATTCTGTTTTATTTATTTGCCTCTTGTCTGGCGGTCTAGTGAGATGTTGTCACGGCGATGTTAATTCCGACCTTACCAAGTCCATGCGAAATATTCAGCCACAACCTGCCAGCCATGTCTCTGGTGTAAATATGGCTCCCAACTATTCTGTCCTGCTTTTCCCCTCTTTCCCTCAGACATTAGAGAACGCCTGACCAAGGCCCCTTTCAGGCCATTTCCTTTCTATCCTCCCTATTTTTTCTTGCGTCTCTGTGAATGCATTTGACCATGGATATCAAGTCCTGAAGTAGCTGTATTAATATTCAGGCCAGACAGGAGCCATATCGAGACAGATTTACTGACTGCTCCTCAGGAGTGGTGAATGTGTCGATTCTGCTGAGGATTTCCTTTGAAGTCGAAACTGACCCCAATTGGAGTGCAATAGTGTGTTTTGGGCACAAGAAGATTGATGATGCATCGTTATTTTTAAATAGAAGATTTGTCTCTTGTGGTCTAAAGCACAGCCTCATCTCCACTGTGTTGCTTCCTTTTGCAGGTTTTGCCCCGCCAGACTTGTGGTCTCTTCACTCATACGATCTTCTATAACGAGTATCCCGGAGGGCCCAAAGAACTGGATAAACTCATCAACGGAGGAGAGCTCTTCCTCACTGTGCTCCTAAACCCTGTGAGTCACCCACAGAACCACTTTGTGTGTTTTTTTGTATTGCACCTCATTTACATAGAACACCATTTTAGTTTTATTCTTTTGGATTTCACCAACAGAACCATACACAATAATTCTGTTTTACCTCTCTACCGCACAGGGCACAGATAATAAAAAATATCTTCCAGCCAGCTTTGGTTGCTTTGCTTGGTTAGTTTGTAGCAGTCTTCTTCATTGGCACTGTTATAATAGCCTGAGTCTGAGTTCTTCAACTGCAAAATGTTTGCTTGAGCTACGGTGAATGGTAAATGGACTGCATTTGTTTAGTGCTTTTCTCCTATTACCACAACTCTGTTGCATGGTGGTGATTGTGTCATTTTTCGTTTGCTGTTGTCCACAGATCAGCATCTTCATGACCCACCTGTCGAACTACGGGAATGACCGGCTAGGCTTGTACACTTTCAAGAACCTGGTGAAGTTTCTGGAGACATGGACCAACCTGAAGCTCCAGACGCTGCCGCCGGTGCCACTGGCCCAGCGCTATTTCCAGATCTTTCCTGAGGAGAGAGACCCCATCTGGCAGGTAAGACAGGAATACTGAGAGAGAGATGGAGAGAGATGGAGACCGAGAACAGCACAAGGAAAACACAGGCCAAGCATCCAGTCTGGTCATTGGATAAGGGCAAATCTGTGATATTCGTCTGTCTGTCACTGTTTATTTTTGGTTTACATGTTTGTATTTTGACAGCAAGCAGATTGTATCATCGAGCACCTCCACTCTTATAAGTGTAGAACCCAAAGCTGTCATTCCCAGATCTGGTTTTAGAGCACACATAGTGTTGTCACGATACTGAAATATTGACTTTCCATTGCCTAAGTATCATAATACCAATACTGAAACGATAACACGTCAGTAATAGGCGTAGGAATAGGCCTAGATGACAACACAGAACTTTTTTTTTTTTTTTTTTTTTTTTTATAACTGGAAACAAATATGGCATTATGAAAACCTGATTAAAATGCCATTCTGAAAGTTTCACTTCTAGTAAAAGTAAAATGTACAATAAAAGAGTATTATAACATTTTTAATATCAAAATATCACCATACTTTACTATTATTGAAGCATTGCGCAACACTTAATCACACATTTTTTCATCTTTTTCTGTCATACGTTTCCGATTAGGGCTTTTCACATAATATGTGCCTGCCTCAAAAACATCATTGTCCAATTCTCTGTAATTGATTTTTGTTTATTTACGAGGGATTGTGTAGTGCCTGGGTTATTAAGCAGCAGTTGATTAGTATAGTGTGTGGTCACCATCTGATGGCGTGGTCTACTCATTACTGTCAGCAGATGGTAGAGGTGAGGGCGGCTGGCACGGGCACAGTTGGCACGCTGGCATGGCACGCGGATTGACCCCTCAGGCTGTGCGCTCGTCTGCGCAGATCTGCACCCAGATGTGTTGGACACAGCCCACTAACACCCCCAACGCCTGTACACACTCACATACATATATACACACATATACACACACACACACACACACACACCACACACACACACACACACACATGCACACTCTCTCTCACTCTCTCTCTCTCTCTCTCTCTCTCTCTCTCTCTCTCTCTCTCTCTCTCTCTCTCTCTCTCTCTCACACACTCACACACACACACACACACACACACACACACACAGGCCAGTCACAAAACCTTCAGCATGGCTCAGAGGAGCAGCTCAGAGGCCAGGCACAGGGAGTGTTGGAGTGTCCTTCAGTGCCCTCAGAGCTGGAGGCTCATGACCTGGGTGGCTGACAAGTCTCCACATCGATTCATTTGCTTTAGCACAGAAGGAGGAGCAGATAATGGCATAATAATGTATGTTGTTAGAATATCCCAGGAAGGGTGCCTCTTCAACAACAGGCTGGCTTGTTTCAAAGGTTTGTCGGGTCGCACAAGCTTTATGAAAATGCAATGGGAGTTAGGTGGGGGGTGTGTTTTCATCTGCAGTGATAATGGACACTTGTGTACTGCATCGGCTCCTCTGCACTCACTACTCTTAATTACAGACCGCAGGCCGATTAGTTATTGGCAACATGAGGCACACTGTGTGTGTTTGTGTGTGAGTTCCTGTGTGTTTGTGTTTGTGCCCGCATGCACGTGCACTTGCTTTTGTATGACTAATTCTCAATATTGGTTTAATGACCCCGTTTATGAAGGCTCTGGCTGTGTTCCCTGGGGCGGCAGCCCACGGTCTGCTGCATGTGCTAGGTGCCTTAACACTTCCTGTCTCCCTACAGGACCCCTGTGAGGACAAAAGGCACAAAGACATTTGGTCAAAAGAGAAGACATGTGACCGCTTCCCCAAGCTGCTCATTATCGGCCCACAGAAGACAGGTGAGTGGACAGAGATTAGTTCGGCCCTAACAGACCCCCATCCTCCACTTAAGGACCGACAGCCTCTGTATGATTCCTGTGGTGTCACGTGACCATAGAGTCCAGTGAAGCAAACACATAAAATAACATTCAGCTGTAATAGCAGAAGATCCTTGCTGTTGTCAAGTGGTGAGCATTCTAACCATGTTTAATGGACGTTCTCAATCTGTTTTCAATTTGTTTTGTTGTTGTCATTTATCTGTGAACAGCTTTTTGTGTGTAATAAACTGAGATGAGAGAGTGAGGAATGTGTGGCCACAGCTCTGGGTCAGATGGTTGTCTGATCAGAGCAGTGTTTGATCTGTTGCTGCATGGCCCGCCGGCCCTCTGTGGGCTCCAGAACAGCTTAGCCTCCAGCTAACGGGACAGCGCGATGGTCATTTACCGGCTGCCGCCTCACTTCATTTATGGGACCACCGTCGGAAAAGAAACCTGGCCGTTCTATAACTTTTATAGCCGACTTGACTGCAGGTTTACAACACTGCTCTAATTGAACTAGTCAAAGATGTCTTAAGGAAAAAGCCGTTTCTCGTCTACGTGACGGGTGCGCAGCCTTGGGAGTGGTTTGGAAGAAAGCCAAGTCTGTTAATCTTTTCAATAAAACAAGATGAGAGGGTCGGGTCCACCAAGGGGTGAATTTACACATCCTGCTGTGTAATTACTTCTGCTTGTCTGAAACACACACACACACACACACACACACACACACACACACACACACACACACACACACACACACACACCTACTCCGTTAGAGCCATCCTCAGTAGCTTTACTCACTGCAGGCTACCATGTCATACTACTCAAGACAAAAGGTATAACATACACAAGCGGTAACACACACAAGCACTACTGCATTGTTTGTGTGTTTGGGATGGTGTCTACTTGCATGTTGAATAGCGAGTCATGCCCCCCCCCCCCCCCCTGTCCCTCCAGGCACTACTGCACTCTATCTCTTCCTGGGTATGCACCCTGACCTGACCAGTAACTACCCCAGCAAGGAGACCTTTGAGGAGATCCAGTTCTTCAACGGGCGCAACTACCACAAAGGCATCGACTGGTGAGTGGCTCCACGCACTCCGTAGCACTGCCATCCGGGCCGTCCCCTGGCTCGCCTCCCTTCCTCATTTTCAGCCTTCGCTTTGTTGCGAAGCACGCTTGAATTAAGACAAAGCACTTCTGCAAAGGACCATCTATTTCGCAGATAGAGAAAACTTTGGTATGCGTTTGAATTTGCGAGCAGTAAATTAAATTGCTGGCAATTTTCTCCATCATTGAAAGAGATTATGCGGCTGTTCAAGGTTTGCTTAGGCATCAGCTGAAACGCAGACTTAACGAAGGCCAGATCTCTTGTGTATCGTAGACATCTCATGCTCGCTCTCTCTCTCTCTCTCTCTCTCTCTCTCTCTCTCTCTCTCTCTCTCTCTCTCTCTCTCTCTCTCTCTCTCTCTCTCTTTCTCCTCATACTTCTTTCTCTCTCTCATTCTTTCCCCTTTCTCCCTCACTCTCCATTTTCTCTCTTATCTCGGTTGTGCGAAAATAAACCATACCACCCTCTTAGAACTTACAATACAGACACTTACACCAACAGTACAGGGTCTTATAAGGTCATGGGGTAGTATCTTTTTTACCATTTAGCTTAAGAATTCTTCCCTCCTGTCAATACTTCTGAGGCAGATGGACCCTCTCTACCTCACAGCATGTCCGAGGTCCATTTGAGGTCATCAGTATCAATATTTGAGTGATGACAAAATATCTGCTTCTGGTCTTTTCTGAAAAGAACGATACACTTATATTAACTAATACGATGAGCAGAAGTCCTATTTGACTAAACCACTCTACAATTTATAAGTATTGAGAAGCATCTCACGGTTATCTTTGAAGTTTTGCCAGACGAGAGTGTCCCTGACTGAACTGATGTGACTGGCGCTCATCCTGTGTTTTCCGTCGCAGGTACATGGAGTACTTCCCTCTCCCCTCCAACACCAGCTCGGACTTCTACTTCGAGAAGAGCGCCAACTACTTTGACTCGGAAGTGGCGGCGCGCCGAGCCGCAGCTCTGTTGCCCAAAGCCAAAATCATCACCATCCTCATCAACCCTGCGGACCGGGCCTACTCCTGGTACCAGGTGAGCGAGCGCCGGCAGGGCAACCCGGAGCTCATCCTCACCCATCCATTACAGGGATCCACACCTCAACATTCTTAGATACAGCGCTTAAAGTTCTCAGACACCATGCCAGAATTCAGGTGTCGGCAGGGTTGTTTAGGATTTGAAATGGCTTTAAACATTTCTAATAGCTTCAGGCATAGAAATGTGTTCCTTGCTTTAACTCAGTGGTCCCCAAACTACGGCCCGCCACCTCATTTTGTGTGTCCCCCCCTAAACAAGTCCGTGGTATATAGCATCCGGCCCGCACAGGAGTACGACACTGTCAAACTATAACCTCCTTCATTTTCCCCATTCATTTTCTATGGTGAGTCTTAACAGCACACATGTAATACTTTTTATGTCCACTGGTGGTTATTTTGGCACCGTTTCGAGTTTGCTATTGAAAACGGAATGAAAGGCCTACCTGCGAACAATGTAAGATAGGCCTATGCTGCTCAAAGTATTCTAAAAGTTTATCAATTAATTGTTAATAGGCCTAATTTCTATTCAAGTCATATTTCTGGGACTTTCTGGCATAATTATTTCTTTTTTATTCACTTGTTCAAATCTTCATACAAAGACCGCAGAGTTCACACAGTTCTCACCTGTTGAGTGAAAGTTAGTATGGTGGTCAGATATTTTTTCCAGCACTCTCATAGTTTGAGAACTTCACATTATTTGTACGATATTGCTTGTTCACAACTTGAGCTGTGTATGCAAAGACACAGAGTTTGGAGTTCACAAATATACTTTTGGGAATGCTAAAGTCTTTTTTATTAGTAGGCTATTATTTCATTTGCGCTATCTCCATGTTGGACTACATTTGATATTGATATGGCATGATGGCAATATAAAATAAGCACAGCTAACAATGGTATTAGATTGCAATAGCCTGATTGAATGTAATGGATTAATATTTAACTAAGGTAGACTGCTGTTGTTAACAGCACTAAGCTAAAAGTCTTGAACTGATGGTTTTGTCTTTATTGAAGTCTCCAAACCTATCCACAACAAACCAACCACCGTAAGAACTTATTCCTCTTCGGAGGGTGCTAATCGCATGCATCATTCGCTTGTTTTTTTTTCTAGTGTAACTTACTAGAGTGCCGTTCGTTCAAAATAAGTCCCTCAGTTGACTTTCAAACAAAACGGAGAGCTAGCTCGCTACTTCCTCCCCCTCTCTCCCGTGCTGCTCCCGTGCAGCTCCCGTGCAATTGAAACTCTCCTAAACGCGCATCTCGTCTGTGATTTGCTGGAACAGTTTGTTAGTTGTTTGTTATATGGGCTGCACTGTAGGTTTGCCCAGGTTGTTTTTGCTGCCGTTTTTGTAGCCTGGACTGTCCACAGAGATCACGTTTTTTTACAGTGTATTCAGGACAGGCTAGCGGATGGTTAGGTGATGTTTGCAGTAAGTTACATAAAATGTTTTAGCCTAAAAAACGCGTGGCATTGCTTAGAGCACCTTTAAACTTAAATTGGGGATGTTGCAGACATACTCCAAGTCTCTGGCTCTCTTAGAGCCAGGCATAGTGAGTTGGCCCTCTGAAGAAAAAGTTTGGGGACCACTGCTTTTACCACTGCTTAGATACCCTCCTTGGATATCGCACTTTGCTTTTCGCAATCGACCCTTTCTAAGTATAAAGATGATACACATGGAAGTTGAGCAGTGTTGCTAGGCAATGCTCCTGAGTGTTGTTGTTCATGCACATTCCCATTTTTGTTTTTGTGGAGACATTGAATCATCAGTAGGCAAATGGTCATGACCATCCAATCAGAACACATGGAACTGGTTATGTGATTGGCTGGCCAGCAACATTGCTCTAAAAATCCTCCCCATGTACCCTGACCATTAGAGTGTGCTGTTGTTGCAAGTTAATTGTGTTATTAAATCTGCGGTGAGTCTGTGACAATACTGCTTTATCTTCTCGACCACAGCACCAGCGGGCACACGATGACCCAGTTGCGCAGAGGTACACCTTCCATGATGTCATCACAGCTGGACACGACGCCCCAGCCAGGCTGCAGGTGCTGCAGAACCGCTGCCTGGTGCCGGGCCTCTACGCAACCCATCTGCAGCGCTGGCTCAGCCACTACCACCCCAGCCAGGTGTGTGTGCGTGTGTGCGTGCGCGTGTGTGTGCTGGTGTGTGCGTGCGTGTGTGCGCGTGTGTGTGTATAGTGGGAAGGTTTGTGGAAGTGTAACATCACTTGCCCTCCTCTTCCCTACTGCTTTCCTGTTCTAGGTCACCTGTATGACCTGTAGGTGACATGCACTTTAGGTTTGGCCAGATTTATTGCCAGTTCAGAAAACTGACCGTGTGTGTATGTGTCATTCATGGAATTCAGAAAGGATGTCCGTTTAATCAATCTGATATTTTGCGACCCTGGACTATATCAACGTCATCTGAACTGTTATTGATTCTCTACTTGGATTTAGAAAGTGAAGCCTGTGATTAATCAACCTCTCAAAACCACCTAATTTCCCCCACTACAAGTATGCATCTCTGTGGTATTGTTTTGGGACGGGCTTTGTGAGTCAAGGATGGATGTTGGAGGAGGTCCAGCAATGCAGTGCTGACTGGCCCTGTTTTGTCAGATCCTGGTGTTGGACGGGCAGATGCTCCGGACCGAGCCTGCGGCAGTCATGGACAAGATCCAGAAGTTCCTCGGGCTCACAAACCTCCTCAACTATCACAAGATCCTCGCGTAAGCTTTGTTCTTTTTATCTGTGGCTTGACCCCTGGTTTATTACCTGTTTGTTTTGTCTGTAGTTTCTCTCCGCAGTCTGCGCTCGCGCTTTCTCCCTCTCTGCTTCTCCTTCTCTCTCTCTGACTCTATCTCTCTTTCTCCCTCTCCCTCTTTGTCTATCTATCTATCTGCTCCCTCTCTCTCTGTCTGTCTGTCTCTCCTTCTGTTTGGCTTTGATGAGTGACGGCGAAATTGAGATGCTGCAGTAGCGGAGAGTCAAGAGTCTGTATTGACTAGTGCTCGAGTCTGGGCCGCCTCCGGGCCCAGCCCGCTCCGCCGCCCCCGCCACCGTCCGCGGAAGCGGCTGTCAGCACTCAGCCGGGCCCACCCTGCCAGCGTGCATATGTCTTTCGGGTCCATTACCACCGCCGACGCCTCTTTTTCCCCCTGCCTGTCTGTTCAACTCCTTTCTCATAACACCCCGTTTTTTCCCTCCACTTGATCTCTTCCCCCTGTCTGCTCCTGTCCTGGGCAGCCTGTGCTCTCTCTCTCTCTCTCTCTCTCTCTCTCTCTCTCTCTCTCTCTTCCTCTCTCTCTCTCTCTCTCCTCTTCCTCCCTTCTCCAGTGCTGGACCACATAATCGCTAACCCAGGCACATAAACAGCAACATCTGTTAGTCACATCCCCCAGTGGACAATGGGAATGTTTTGTCCCGTGTCAGCTCTTTAAACAGCGAAAGCTGTGTGCCATCTGCTCTCAAATCGCTTTCCATTAGACTGACGTGGAAAGATCTGCCGGCTTATTTATTTATTTATTTACTTATTTACATCATCCCCCTCTCCTGTCTTTTATTTGAACGTGCACTGTCTTTCCACGTCTCTCTTCCTTGTTCAGGTTCGATCCGAAGAAAGGGTTCTGGTGTCAGCTGATGGACGGGGGAAAGACCAAATGCCTGGGCAAGAGTAAGGGCCGCAGATACCCGGACATGGATGCAGATGTGAGTTTTGGATCTATGTACCACAAGCATTAGATATTTCTTTACAGTTAGTCATCCAAATGTCTGTCTTGCTATTTTGTAGAGACTGGTGCGCACATCCAAAATATGTTGTAACAGGTGCCAGACAAAACGTGTCAGAGAGAGAAGGAGATGGTCTGCACACTGTATGGGCTCCAAGAGATACTTTATTTATTCTTAAAGGCAACGTTTCCATTTTGTAGAGACTGGAAGCGTTTCCAAAAAATATGTTGTAACTGCCAGACAAAAAGATCTTCATCAGGCAAATAAGAACTCTTAATTGAATCATCAGTATTCTTATTTGCCTGATAAAGATCTGTTGAGATGGAAACGTTGCCTTTAAGAATAAATAAAGTATCTCTTGGAGCCCATACAGTGTGCAGACCATCTCCTTCTCTCTGTCCTGCTATTTTGAAAATGAGTCCCAGAAAGGAGTCTGCTCCAAGTTAGAGCCCCTGTAGGCGCTGTATTGAATTGCGCCGCTGAAAGTTGAGACTTGGAAGTGGTGCACAGAACCAGGGCTGGTTTAGTGTCACCCTCAGCAGAAGTGACAGGTCCTTGTCAGCTCAGATTCTTCTGGAACATCAGCAGCAGGGCCTGTAGCACTGTCCTCAACAGACCGAGGCAGTGAGGGAGGGGGAAACAACAGGAGGGAAAAAAAGTGAGAGGAGTCCTGATACTGACTCCCAGTCCTTGGCGTTACCTTGAGGCTTCTTGGCAGTCACATCAAAGTTAATTAGCGGGGAAGGACCGGGGTCACGTGTTGCGTGACTCCTCCGCATGCGAGAGGGGAAGGCGCTGCTGCTGCTGCTGATGATGATGATGATGATTCCGAGACCCCTGGCGGCACTGCGGGAAGCTAGGGCGGGCTAACTCCCTGAGAGAGCCTGGCGGCACTGCGGGAAGCTAGGGCGGGCTAACTCCCTGAGAGAGCCTGGTGGCGAAGGGCACGGCTGGAAGCTGGCCCCCCCCAAACACAGATGGAGCCTCCTCTGTGTGTGAATGTGTTCCTGTCGGAGTCGCCAGCCTCTGTGCCCTCTGTCAGTTCACACCTGCGTGAGGAAGTGAAAATATACATATATACATACATACATAAATAGAGAAGAGGGCATTCACAGTGGGAACAACTTGAATGTTTGTAAATGTATCATTCGCCAAGCGTCATTCATGCCAATAGCAATAGCACAATCCCTTAATACAGCACGGAGAATTGCAGTGTACACACGAAGGGGGATTAAATTGACTTGGTAATAGGATTTAGGTTAGATTGAGTATCAGTGAATAATAGAGTGGTAAGGTAAAAATTTGACCTGAAGCCTAGAATATGTATTTGTCTGCAAATTCTCTCTCTAAATATATATAGAAGTTTGTAATCTGTCTGGATTTTCTATTCTCTCCTCCCACCATGGCAGTCTCGTAACTTCCTGCGGGACCAGTACCGGGAGCCCAACATCGAGCTGTCCAAGCTGCTCTACAAGATGGGACAGCCCCTGCCTAGCTGGCTCCGAGAGGAACTGCTCCACATCAGGTAGCAAGAGCCCCGGCTGGCCACACCGCTCAGTGTGACCGCCCACCACCCTCCCCCTGAGGAATGTCTGGCTTTGTGCGTAAAGGGGCACGGCTTCTGCTCACACTGCCCCCCAGAGGCAGGAAGACTGCATCCGACCCCTCCCTTACTCCTCCTCTCTCTTGCTCGAACCCACAGCCAGCACCCTGTCGGCAGCCCAGTCAGGTGGGCTGTTGAGGGGTGTTGGGGAGGGAGCTGGAACGAGCCTCCTCAGTCCACTACCGAGGCCATGAGGAGACAGTTTGGGGTTACAGGCCTCATGGTGGGCTGGGGTTGTGGAGGACAAGAGAAATGAACATGGGGAGAGGAGGAGACCCTGCTTCGGAGCGCACGTGTACATGAAGCTATTTTTTATGGCTGCTGGACAAGAAGGTCCAGAGGGCCCACACAGAGGAACGACGAAACACTGGGGGGGAAAACGAGAGACTTTCTTATCCCCCCTCGACGTGTCAAAAGTTCATCTCCCAATCTCTTTCAGCCCTCTGTTTTGAGAGAGATGTGTGCACATATACACTACTCCCCACCCCACCCACCTTCACAATGAAAGAGATAGTCATTTGAAATTGTGCCAGTTTTTAATGAACACGCTAGCCAATTCTTCAAGACTTAAGTGCCAGGGTTGAACACTCATGTCAGACCTTTATTTTGTACCCCCCCCCCCCTCTCATCAACACTCATTTATCACTGCTGACCACAGGCTCAGTGTGGCAGCTTGGCTTCATGTCGGAGGGGAACCCGAGAGAACTGGAGCGTGGTGCTGTCGTTATTCGATTGCTCACCACTACATCGTCTGTACACAGGACCCCAGTCACTTAATCTCTCTCCTCTCTCCAAGGGTATATGGTATAATATTAAACAGCCAGGGAATGTAGACCAGCCAGAGGGCTCTGTTTGTAAGAGACATATCAGAGGACCCCCTGCCGGTCCTCCTCCTCCTCCTCATTCTCCTCCTCTTCTTTTTCCACTCTGTAGATTGTCCCCTTAATAAGATCCAGTGGTTCTCACAATGGGTGGCCATAGAACACTAGCAGAAGACGAGGAAGACCTGTGTTGAGTCCGCTCCCTGTAAGCAGAGCAGAAGAAAGAGAGCAGTCATTTTGTTGAGTTGTTTGCCTGTGTCTGTTACAGACTAAGACACACACATTTGTTTTTTTGGCTAAACCGTTTAGTGAGACTTTATTTTTTTTTTTTTTTTTTACAGGGATTTTTTCTGGAGCATGTCACCATAGCTGACACCACACCTAACGTGAGTTCCCTCTAGAGGATCAGATCACTGGCAACAATCCCCTAACGCATATCTACACTATCCACACGTATCTACACATTTATTCTGCAAAAACACCAATAGGCATACAGAAATTATGTACTCACAGTACAACCCCCACACCCCCTACGCAACCTCCCAAAAAATGCAAGAAAATCACGAGTTTGGAACGGGTTTAAACTTTGTCAGTATAGTTCTCTCAAATCCTTCTTTTCTATAGCTTGCAACATTGTAACATTTGCACAAAGTTATATTGATGCTGAGGCATCATTTTTGTTCATTCTGTGTCACATTTGTTAGTTTTTACATTTTTTTTAAGATGGAGAACTGATTAAACGGTCAGCAAACACTAAGGTCTTTAGTGTTTTACTAAGGTTTTTTTCTAAACCACAGACCAGGCTTAGACATCATGGCATTTGGGGGTGAGATTGCAAAATTTGACTTTTAGTGTCTATGTAAATAAAATTTTATGGGAGTTTTTAATGAATGATGCATTGTGGTACTACAAAGAAAGATAAGCTACACCCATGTCAAATGTGAAAATCCCAAATATTAATTCAAAGGTGTTGCGTTATGGTCCATATCATGTTTTGCTGCCTTAACTGAATTAACCAAACTAGTTATTTAAATAAAAAAGACAACTGAAACATCAATATAATTTCAGTGGGAAGCCTTAAGAGGAGATCTTTTTCAAGTACAGTGTTGAAATACGAATGTGAAAAATAAACTGATCTTCAAACTCTTGTTACTCAGCCTCCTGCCGTGTCCAGCTATCTTTGACTGGCACAGAGGCAGGTTCACAGAACCAGGTCTGACATCGGACAGCCACCCGTCTGACAAGCAATGTATTATAATGTTTGTTATTGCACCGACTCTGGTTTCATTGTATCTCTGGAACTTGGACCGCTGTAACCTTGTTACCACTTTGCAATGACTGTGTTAGTTCAGCAAATTTAATTGTACCACAGTTTTCCAGGAAAGGCCAATCCATGATGAGAGCCATCCAAAGGCGATCTAATGGAATGTCTGACTATTGTTCTGTCATTGTTGTGTAATGCTCAACAAACTACAAATGATAAGATCCAGCGCATTGCCTGAACTCTGACCCAAGGACTCAAACCAGTCTTTGCAAATGAAGAAGGCTGCAGGGAAAAGATTTACTAACAGATCTTCATAATGCCAGTCTCACTAAATGTATGGAAATGAATAAACCAGAGCCCCGTTTTATTTTTTTTGTTTGACTTGACTTTTTTTTTTATCTGACTCTTCTGCTGTTTGAACTCTAGAATTAATGAGGATGTCTTCTAGCGCAATGCAATACGATCCTACCCTTTCCTGTGAAGCACAAGCATGTGGGAGCTGTGTTCATGTGTTACACCCCACCACCATCAGACCTAGTTTGCTGAAAGTGCACGGCAGCTTTTTGAGTCTCTCAGTCCACATGAGAGCAGCCGGGCGGAGAAGAGATTTTTTTATGCCATTTGAACGTACACCCACGTGGTGAAGCTGGAGTCTTGAAGACCTGACAGTGAGATTTGTTCCTTATCTGTCTCTATAGAATGGCTTTTTTTTTTTGCATTTCAGTGTCCCATGTCTGTGGCATGCATTATTCATGAGCGCAGCTTGTGGTCCTACCATGTTTCAAAGCATCCAATTAAAGAAGCACTGTGCGTTCAGTGCAGACTTTGAAAAAAAAAATGAGGGATTTTAATTGGATTTCACCCTGTGTGATGTTAAAGACTGTTAATCCTCTCTGAAAGTGATGGAGGCTGTGTGTAGGGGAAGCGTTGTGATTGCAGTTTCTGCTGTTGCTTTTTTTTTTTTTTTTCCTTATCCAAGGTTGGAATGTAAGCTGGCAATATTTTCTAATTTCTCCTGTTACCGTGAAAACCGATTCAAAAACTATTAATTGGTTATATTGACAAACTGAACTGTACGAGTCATTATTACACATTTTCTCCTACACACATTTTCTCCTACCATGGAGACGTGATTAGCTGCATATCTTTTGTGATTTGACAATGTCTTTGTTGGAGGGATTTCATCTTGGTTCATCATTTCAGGTTATGCATTTCTTTTGAAATTGGTATTATCGATTGTCTGAGAAGGAAACTGGCTAATCCTATTTAAGGTACTGAATTGTGCACCTTACATGGAACACTGTTTGGACTCCAAGTTGAACTACAAACCAGTGGTCAAGCTGCTCTCATTTCACTTTTTCCCCCCACGTTCCCCAACATGGCCATGCTGACAATGCAATAGTTAATTGGTCACCTGCACCAAGCACAAAATCCTTTGGTTGAGAACAGGGGGAGGTCAGGGGTTGAATGGTTATTTGTATGCTCCAGCCGAAGGAACCATGGCAACAGAATGCAAGTTGTTTCTCTTTTGGCCCCCGTCTATTATTGAAAGATCCCAGTGAATCTCACACTGCCAACATTGTGCTTTCTGTATGATAATGTAGGTTATTAATTAACAGTGATCATAATGAAATAACTGTAAGGAAATAATAATAATAATAATCACCTGGACTGTACAATCAAACATATTGTTGTTAATATTTTTTATTGTTGGTAGCTAATATTTTTGTGATTAATTTACAAATAAAGAAACCACTGTCTTTTTATCCTGTGTTTTTTCTCATTTTTCTCTTAATGACGTGTTAAGCATGCTTCATCATAACCAAGCCACCGTGACCAAATGCACTAGTCCAACAGATGGTGGTGGTAATGCACTCCGTTTGCAAACTGCCAACAAAAAAAAAACTTACTGAAGAAGAAGAACAGGCCAGTGAACCCTTCTTTTTTGGTGAGCTTTTTTTTGCCAGTTTGCAAACGTGCCAGGTGTAATGGCAAGTGTAGCCTACCCTTTAGCCTTGTTCTGGCCGTCGGGTGAATCCAATAAGGCAAATTGCATATGATTTAGCAGAATAGCTGAGGTAGAACATGCATTACTATCATTTGTCCAGGAGGTGGAGCTACACATTAATGGTGGTTCTTGAGACCCATAGGCTTTGAATATTGACAGAATAAGGCATCGCTCTTTCATTCATTTAGAGAATAGTTTTGTAGCTCAGCATAAGTTCTGTCACATTACTTAAGATCTACTCATATGCAACCACACTTTGCAAAACCAGGTCAGAGCCTTGAGGCAATAATGAGTCTAGCAGTAAGCCAGGCCCCAGAGTAGGAATACATAGGCTATGTCAGACTACAATATGTATAATTATAATATGTATATAAAAGTTAAGGGTTCACATTAGTGTTTTTGATATAGGCTCTCCAAATAGCATTGCCTCGAAATAATTAAATTGAATGGCATTAGTGAGGGTATGAGAAACTCCTTGAACCAGTAGGCCATTATATGCTTTTCTCTATTGATTTGACCTAGTTGATTTCAGTTTATTTAAATTTTTGTTATTTTCTTTTGACAAGCTTTTTCTTTTACAAGAAATATTATGGTGTATTGCATTGCAGAGAGGTTTAACAAGTTTACTGATTATACAGTAGCCTTTTCCTCATCTCCAACAACAATGAGACTGCTTTCTTGGAGGAGGTTACCTGCATGCATGTGAGTTGAATTGTGTCCAACTAATGAGCTAGTTATGCAGCAGACTTAAACCCCACTCATGTTCAGTTTTTCTGAAATCAGACAAGTGCTTCAGTGGTTTGATGGACAAAACTGGGATTAAAAAAAACTCAGGACTTATTAGATGTGGATGTTCCCATTGTTGACCATTGCATTCAGTAACCTACATACACTTTGTACTTTTCAGTGTTATCCTTGTGTAATAATATAATTAGTAGTATATATTGCCTACTTTATACGGTAACTATTATTATTATTATTATTATTATTATTATTATTTCCTCTGTCTTAAGATTCAGGTATACATTCCACTGCTAGATGTATGTTATAAGTGTAGTAAATGTATATGTATATGCGACATATAAATCTCTCTTGAATCTTGAAGTAAGCCTGGATATTGTCAAATTACTGCTAGAACTCTTTCCCACCATATATTTGCTTCCATATTTTCTTTTTAATTTTCACTTTTTTTATATTTGCTTCCCATTTTCATAACGTATACATGGGCGGTAGATCTTTATCAAAGTGTAATAAAATGTTATTCCTCATCACATTTAATGTAACCTTCCAAGCGTACAAATGAGACTTTTATTCTAAAACAGATATACCCCCCCCCCCCCGCACCCTATGTGTCTTCCGGTCGCAAAGACTGAATGGTGACCCGGTAGCACTAACTCCTTCCTTTCCTGTTTCAGCCTCACACCGAGACGTACATAGAAGTAGGTGCTTACATTACAATCGGTTTAAATCTGATTATTTTGAAAAACGTAAACTCTTCAATTTCATCGAAATACTAGTTATGAAAAGTGCTTAATGCCAACCAAAGCTGTATTTTAACGTTATGTGCATTTACGGATGTAATGTTGATGGTTTTCTGTCGCCTATCTGTGCTAGCGTAGGCTAACCACTACATTTGGGCCTTCGTGTGCGACCGGCTTAACTATGTTTAATATAGAGTTTTTTTAAAAGAGCTGCATCTTTCTAAGTCGTGCTGTCACTAAAGCAATGTTAAAATATGGTTCAGGTGCTTTGTATCGCGAATGTTTTTAATGAACCTAAACAAGAGACATAAGTTATATACCTAGCTGACGCGCTAGCCATTTCGAGTCGACGCCACATTGCCCTATCTAAATCTACACATTTGCATGTAGCTAACAGTGACCATGGTGTTATATTGTTTAATGTTAACCACCAATTAATGATGAATTGTCTTCAGCGACCTTGCAAGTCCCGGTCAATGCATGCCTTAATGAGTAACTACGTATCGCCATCACTTTCTCCTGTCATGTAAAGTTAGTCAACACACGTCTTACGATATCTGCGTGAGGGTTTCCTTAGCCGAGATCACTCCTGGAGTTGCTGTCTGTTCAAAGTCGATATGTATTGTTCTTCAATGTTAACTATCTAAACGCATGGCTTCTTCTAGCAATGGCACCGCGTAAGGGTAAGGAGAAGAAGGAGGAGCAGGTCATCAGCCTGGGTCCTCAGGTCGCTGAAGGCGAGAATGTTTTCGGTGTTTGCCACATCTTCGCATCCTTCAACGATACCTTCGTGCACGTGACTGACCTCTCTGGCAAGTAAGTATCTAAACAAACGAGACGAGCATCGTTTGTAATTATTCAATATTTAGTACTGCAGCACATGTTGTACTTTGGGAAATGTAGTTCATGAGACCTTGGTTTTATGTCAGTAAGCCTACTTGCTTAAAATCTCTCAACCTTTTGTGGTCCAACCTTCATCCACAGGGAAACAATCTGCCGTGTGACTGGTGGCATGAAGGTCAAGGCTGACAGAGATGAGTCTTCTCCATACGCTGCTATGCTTGCTGCCCAGGATGTTGCTCAGAGGTGCAAGGAGCTTGGTATCACTGCTCTGCACATCAAGTTGAGGGCCACTGGCGGAAACAGGTCAGCATTCATGGGCTGATATCAAACACTTGTCAGGAATTCTGCATGTGTAAAATAATGATGATGAATAATCTGAAATGGTTTCTGAAGGCTTAATTGGCATAATTCCCCTAAATTCTGTGATTCCTGGCTGGTTGATGTTAATGCATTCTGTGTTCGGTTCTATGGCCAGTGTTTCTGCAGAGAAACCTTTCATTTACATGTAATCTAGGTGGTTTTCCTCTGCACATTTGATTTGGATGGGTTTTTAAAGAAACACAACTGCTCATCAAGAGTAGGAGTGGAAATCATGGAATAATTTGACCTCAATCAAACACAACACTTTAATATGTCTAAGTGGATGTTGTACAGCGATTCTTCAAGTCAAGTACATTACTAGACAATTATCCATAATATCGTTTCGTATCGGAAACTACCTTGAGCATATCGTAAGCAGAAATAACAGTTTTAATATTGTGGCCAACGCCTATTTCAGAATGTAAATATTACATCTTTTTTTTAGTAGCAAGTTGCTTTGTCTTGGATGTCTACAGATTCTTAGCTGGTAACCTGTACATTTTGAAAAGTATGGCTTCGATCCACTCCCATTTGTTTTGATCTTGTAGCCCTTACTAGTATAACTGTTTGTCTGAAGTCTGAAAAGCTATGAATAATTAGGTAAACTACTTGATAACTTACGATATGAAACACAATTAGATATAGGCAGTTACCTAGACCTTATCAGCGGCATTTCCTGAAATGCATCCTCTCACTAGAATAAGAACTCTTTAAGGGTTTACCAAAGTTTTTCCATTAAACTTTTCTTACTGTGATAACGATATCAGCTGGGGTAATACAGGCCTATGTTTTAAGAGACTTACATTTACTGTGTTGAAATAATGATTCCTCCCTTGGACTAATGTGGAACTACTAGTACTTGAGGGGCCTAGATGTGTGTTGTAAAGTTTTTCTAGACTTCCAATGAATGTCTTGATCAAATTATGTACAGCTCCATCCTGTTTTATTTATGCCTTGATGTGCATTTAGCAAGGGTAGGAATGTATGCAGTCTTGATTACACCACTGGAAGCCTAGCAGCATTTTGATGTTTGAGAAGATTCAAAAACCAACATCAGCAATAATGGTGTTTTGGCTTTATTGTAAAATGAGGTTGGTGAATGACACTGATGTTGGCATCTTTTGCAGAACCAAGACTCCTGGACCTGGTGCACAGTCAGCTCTGAGAGCCCTGGCCCGTTCAGGCATGAAAATTGGACGTATCGGTAAGTGATAAGCTTGGCGTCTCCTGTTCTCCCTCCATTTATGTCTTGTTTTTAGTAGAGCACAAAAGGGAGCAAAGATGTTACACATTGGGCAGAAGTCACATGGTTGTGTGCAAGCTATTTTTCTTTCAATTGCTGGGACCTAGTTCTCTTGGCTTTATAATTTTATGTTGGTGCCCCTGGGCTGTTATAGCCCCATGTGTGCCTTTACCCTGATGCCTGGTGGCTCACGCATGTTTGCTGGGTGTCCGCCAGCATTGGAGATGGGCATACAAACCATTCATGTTGTGTTTTCCAGTTTTCTGTACAGAGTACTTCACTGGTGTAACTAGAGGAGGCATATGTCTTAATGGGAACTTATTTAAGAGAATTAAAACTTGGCACCTGATTTAACTTCTAAAATTAGATTGTTTTCTTTCTGACGGAGCTAACCACTACAGCAAGTTTGCAGGTGAACCTCAGCAGTCTTGTCAGCAATGGGTCAAATTGAATGTAGATTGACGGAGGAAGTTTTCTTGAAGTGCTTAATTCTGTTTTGGGAATGAATGGGCTTTAAAACCATCTTTGTTCTACATCAAGGTGATCTTATAGGTTACCCATGCAGCACAACAGCAGCCTTAGTTGAAATGAATGTCTCTCTCTCTCTCTCTTTCTATCTTTCCTTTCTTTCTGTCTCTCTGTGAAAATGCACATCTGGTCATGTTCTTTTCTGTAACCACTAAAGAGCTGTCAATGTTTTGCTTGTTGCAGAGGATGTCACCCCTATTCCATCAGACAGTACTCGGAGAAAGGGAGGTCGTCGTGGACGTCGTCTGTAAATGATCTGGGTTTTTCACTCAATAAAAAGTCGAATAACATTTATTGTCTTTGTCCTGTGTCCTAAACACACATCTTCCTACACCAGTTAGCAGGCTTTTCAGGAGCTTAGTTCTTTTGCACATCAAAGTACACGGTACAACTTTTTACTTAAAGGAACCGTATGTAAGAAATGTAATTCAATTAATCATAAAATGGCCCTGATTTGTCAGTAGACATTAGGAAATCATGTTAATTTCAAATACTTATATCACTGACAACAGTAGTCCGGCCAGGATATCGTCATTTAAAAAAGTGAAGTTGCAGCCCTCAACTCATGTTGATGTTTACATATTTGTGTTTTAGCCTGATCCGCCACCCTCCACCTATCTAGTAATCACAAAGTCAGTAGTGTTTCGGCATCTGGGTTGCCAGCTCTGCTCTAGTTACCACATCTGCGGTGTACACCGCTCTACAGTATTTTGAAAGTGATTGTAGTACCAGTTTTGGCCAAAATCCTACATACGGTTCCTTTAAATCTATTATATTGGAGTTATGTTTGTACTTTGTTGCAAAAGACGCTTTTTTAATTTGTTTATTATTGCGCTTCTCAACCTCATCTTGTTAAGGGTACCTTTTAAGGGATGGCCTGCACACAGACAACAGCAGATCTCCATAAGCCTTTGTCTACTGTAGGCTATATTTAGGTGAATTAAATATGTTGATATAACATGAGTGATGGATGTATTGCAAAGGTAGCCTGGAGACCATGAAGCAAATTTTCGCCTGAGATAGGGAACCAATCACAGAACAGGTGGGAAAGCAAGACGATGATGAGCAATGCACAGACGCATTTGATAGACATCCGTGGCACCCAATAAACGGATCTGGGCATTTTTTCCAAATATGAGAAAAATGAGCGTTTGGTTCCCAGACCACGTCTCATTGAGAAGTGGTGGCGCTAGCCAGGCTATTGCAAACGGGTAATAGACCAAACATGATTGAATAGAGAGCTGACAGGGGATAACATACATCAGTCCCCATCAACATGTGTTTCGTAGGTCAGGATTATTATGACCGCCGCGCAGCTTTAAGCGTGTCATATAGGTTTAGTCAGATTTTTTTTTTTTTTTTTTTTTGCCCAAATTTCCGTCAATGATTCCCGGGACACTGAAAGACCGGGGTACACAAAACTTGGTGGGCATGTAACCCCACATGGATAGCATGGAACCACCGTTTTTCGTTTTGATCTGTAGCCCCCCCGCTGGACTGGACCCCCGGAAAGGAGGGTAGGGCAGACACAGTTTTCTGTGAATATCTCGAAAACCGTAGGGTTTAGGAGGACCATTTTTTTTTTTGTATGTTGATCTCAAGGGGCAATGTCAACCCATTCCATAACCACTCATTTCATGTATAGAGCCACCTAGTTGAACACAAAAAAGTAAAAATGAGGTGTTGTAATTGAAGGTATCTGTGACCTTACATAGTCAAAACTGCACGAAATTGGAAGTGTATGATTATTATGACACCCTCTGTATGCACGCCAAGTTTTGTGGAATTCCGTTCATGGGGGGCCACACAATAAATTAATTTATGTTACTATACACCAACTGGCCTGTAGGTGGCCGGAGACAGTTTTCTGTGAATATCTCGAGAACCGTAGGGCCTAGGAGGTCCACCATTTTTATGTATGTTGTTCTTAAGGGGGCATGTCAACCCATCCCATTACCACTTATTTCATGTATAAGCCCACCTAGTTAAAAATTAAAAAAGCAAAAAATTTGGTGTTTTCATCACAATATCTCTGGCTGACAAGGTCAAAACTGCACGAAATTAAAAGTGTAGGATCATTATGACACCCTCCGAATGCATGCCAAGTTTTGTGTACTTTCGTTCATGGGGGGCCTTACAATAAAATAATTTATGTGTACATTTAGTGGCGATACACCAACAAGGATTCCCGGGACACTGAAAGACCGGGTACACAAAACTTGGTGGGCATGTACCCCCACATGGATAGCATGGAACCGTCATTCGTTTTGATCTGTAGCCCCCAGCTGGACTGGACCCCCCGAAGGAGGGTAGGGCGAACACAGTTCTCTGTGAATATCTTGAGAACTGTAGGGCCTAGGATGACCATTTTTTTTTCCGTATGTTTGCCTCCAGGGGTCATGTTAACCCATTTCATGTGCACACATGTGCACAAACAGATACACACACACACATACATTCACAGTAATCATAATGTATGACACATACTCACACAGTAGACATATGTGCGCTTGCATGCACAGGCACATGCGCGAGCACGCACACACACACACACACTCACACACACACACCCACACACATAACATAAACATAACACAAACAATCAAGAATTTCTCAGAATTATGAACAGGCAAGATGGAGGTGGGGTTGTATAAAATGTTTTTTTTTATGTGAAATCTATGAACTAATCATGTTTTGGTACTTGTTGTCTAGCAGATACCAGTGAGAATTGAGTGTGGATAATGCAATTTAGTGAGACAGAATCATATAGGCCTTTCAGCGTGATTTCTTTTTGTGGAAAAAATGTGCTGGACTGGGCGGCGGTCATATTTTGTACCGCTCTGCGGTACATCTAGTACTCTAGTAATCTAGTAATCTAATCTAAATTTAGATTGATCTGCGACATTAAAGATGGGTCGCTGTCCAAGATATATCTTGCGTGTGGTTTTGTCTGTTTTGGGCTGCATGCATGAAGGCCCATGTTGATTTTCTCTTGACCAATATGTTTGTTCTGACTGAAAATGACACTGCCACATGTCAAAAGGTTGTAAGACAATGTGGTAGAAACATGGAATAAAAAAAAAGCATAAAAAATGGTGTGTCCAAAATTATTCATACCCTTTGTAAATAATCAATGGAAATATCTTTATTTGCTCTCAAAATGGTTCTTATAATACCTACCAAGCATCCATGTCTCCACAATGATTCTAGACCGCACCTTTTTAACAGCAATCTGGGTTTTGAGTCAAGAGCGATTATTTGCCATCACTCTGGCCTGGCTCCCTTTTTTGATGGATTGAGGTCTGGACTATGGCTGGGCCACTCTAAAATGTTGATATTGTTCTCTGTTATCCATTTCTTGCCTTGTTTAGCTGTATGGTTTGGATCGTGTAGTTTAATGGTCCAATGCCGTCTATTGGGGCAGGTCTCGGCAGACAGCCTGGTCTTCTTCAAAATTCTCAATTTGCCCCTTGTTTTAGTGTTACTGTTTACTTTGAGAAGTTCACCAGGTTCCCATTGTCTAAAAAACACCCAAAACTAATACATTTCTAAAGCTATTCTCCACATTGTGGATGGTGTTTTGGTGGTTGAAATGTTCACTCCATCTCAAAATGGATCACTTGGTCATCTTGGATTGCTGATCATGGATCACTCTTCTCCAAACATGCTCAACTCAGCTAAACCTTTATAAGGGCACACCTGGACAAAGAATTTCGCTTTAGATTTTTTTTTTACCCAGGCAGGGTCATGGCCTGAGATTGGCATAAAAAATAAGTATTAAATTCCAATGACACCATGTGCATTTCAATTGTGGGGGTTAGAAAAGTATTCTTTTGGGATGTTTTTTTAACCAGGGGGACCTGGTGAGCTTCTCAAAGTAAATGGCAACACTAAAGCAAGAGGCTACACTAAGATTCTGGAGAAAAAGATCAGGCAGTGTGCAAAGAGACCTGCCCCAATAGGCATCATTGGACCATTAAACCATACAATGATCCACAACATAGAGCCAAACAAGTCAAGAAATGGTTAATAGAGGACAATGTCATATTTTAGAGTGGTCCAGCCAGAGTCCAGACCTCTATCCGTCAAAGGAGTACAAGGCCAGAGTCATGGCAAATAATCGTTCCTTTCTCAAAACCCGGATTGCTGCTAAAAAGGTGCGGTCTACAATCCTTGTGGAGACAATGAGCGGCTTGGTACGTATTATAAGAACCATTTTTTTTGATTCCATGTTTCTACCACATTGTCTTACAACCTATTGGCATGTGGCAGTGTCATTTTCAGTCAGAACAAACATATTGGTCAAGAGAAAATCAACATTAAATCAATATTTGCCAGGGGTATGAATAATTTTGTTCTTAACTGTATATACATTAATAGACGTGCACACACAAATGTGTTTCAGCTGTAAACTAAATTATGCAACTACTGTGATGAAACAGTGATGGTGTTGAATAACTGAAAATTGTAGAAATGCTTTGTGGTTTAAATCAGACCTGGCCTCTTATTATTTTCATCATTCATTTGAATTCATCAAGAAAGTAAATTGGGATATCATTATGAGTCAATAAGGACAATTCTTTGAACATGAGTTACTTTAAAACTAACCTTAATTTTGGTGACCATAAGGTTATTGGGATGTCAGTAACAGGGGGGGTCAGCATATTTGATTATGGAATGCCTTGTAAGGTAGAAAGTGCTTGATGGTGTTTTAAGCCCGCACCGTCGACTTTAAGGCAGACGACATTGGGGGTTTAAAACACCAAACACCAGAAAACACCATTGTAACCCAAAACGAGGCCACAGGGTACACAAACCATGGGATTGTTGTGTTCTGCATTCGCCAGCAGGTGGCGAAAATGTATTAATGGTATAGTCGGTGTACCCTGTAGCCTCTTTGGTTTACACAATGGCCGCCACATGAATAAGGCAAATAGGTAAGGGGTTTCCCACAGTGGCAAATCAACAAAGAAGCCTGTTTAGCATTGGTCAACATGACGCAACAATGCACAGTGGGTTGGTAGTTTCAAAAGCACTGCACGTTGTACCCAGGATCCATGAAGGCCGTCCTTTGCTGTAGAACATCAGAGCAGCCTTCATGAGCATGTCACCAGTGTTTGCAGGCAGGCACTTTCCTCCTTTGGTACTTTGTTGAGGGCTTGTGACTTTTCCACAAAAAACAAATAAAAATCAAAACTCTCAATGTAAACAATACTCCATACTCAACCTCACAGCAAGTTGGCACTCTCCAGAGTCCAGACTCAAGACTTTCCTTCCTCGACTCTCACTAGCAAAACATTTCTGATGTTTTCAAACCGGAATTGTGCATTCGTCATGGTTAAAATCGTATCAGAATCTCAGAAATAATCACGTTATGCAGTCAGCTTAAGACGGCTGCAGGCGGCTACATTAAGGCGAATCCCCCTATTGTCATTACAGACATTAAAACATAATTTAGACGTTCATTAGAATCATTAATGATAATGAGCATGTATCCCTGTGGAGCATCAGGATATTTCGGGATAGAATGCATGATTCTGTACGTGCTTGCCAAATCCACTAGCCAGTTGTATAATGAGGTGTTAAGTCCCAGGTCCTGTAAATTGGCAATACGCTGGACTGGAGTGCTATAAATAAGGAAAAAAAGAACAGGAGCTTTTTTTTTTAGTGTCTCCTTTCTCCCTCCATTTATGTCTGGTTTTTAGTAGAGCACAAAAGGGAGCAAAGAGATGTTACAGACAAGCAGAAGTCACATGATTGTGTGCGCAGTATATACAGTCTATGGTTAGCCCCATGAGTGCCTTTACCCTGATGCCTGGTGGCCCAAGCACATTTGCTGGGTGTCCGCCAGCATTGGAGATGGGCATACAAACCGTTCATGTTGTGTTTTCCAGTTTTCTGTACGGAGTACTTCACTGGTGTAACTAGAGGAGGCATATATCTCAATAGGAACTTATTTAAAGAAAATTAAAATTATTTAACTTCTAAAATTAGACTTTTCTTTTTGGTTTGAATGAGCCTCTCTCTCTCTCTCATTCTGCTTTGAAAATAGTTAAAATATACATTTGTTAATTTGCCTTTCTGTAACCACTATAGAACAATGTGTATCCATTGTTTTATTTTGCTTGTTGCAGAGGATGTCACCCCTATTGCATCAGACAGTATTCTGAGAAAGGGAAGTCATCGCAAACGTCGTCTGCAAATCATCTGGGTTTTCACTCAATAAAAAGTCAAATAAAAGTTTTGTCTTTGTCCTGTGCCCTTTGTGTACTTTAAAAAAAATATTAATCCATTTATACCCAACCCCTGACCAACTGTGGTTTGATGTCAGTTGAACCGTTGAACCAACTTTACCATTGTGTGAATCCTCAGGTGTTTTCCTTTCTGTTCTCCATTGCCTTTCCATTTGCTGTATGTTGAGTGGGGTGTGGTCGTGTCCGTTTGACTTGGATGCCACGTCCTGGTCTTCTTGATACTCAGGGCCGTGTTGTGACTGCCGGACTCATTATTGTTTGAGACAAGGCTGAGCACTGTCAGGAAGCAGTCAAGCGTAAAAGGGTGCAAAATAATGGACTGAGCCCTGTGGAGCATCGGTGTTAAGGGATAATCCACTACCCAGCTGTATAATGAGGTGTTAAGTCCCAGGTCCTGTAATTTGGTAATACACTGTACTGGAGTGGTATAAATAGAGAAGAAATATGTCTCAACAGGAGCTTATTTATTTTAAAGTAAAAGAAAGCCTGGCTCCTGACTGAACATCTAGAATTAGATTGCTTTCTCTTTCTGAATGAGCTAACCACTACAGCAACAAAGGTTTGCAGCAGGTCGTAGAGCTTATGAGTTATATAGCCTGTTATGGTTGTGAATGCTCCTGTTAGCTTCAGAAGACTATTGAGCCCAAATACATTTCATAAGTCAAGTGTATTTGATCATCCTGTAGGCCTATAGAATACATCATAGATGTAAGGTGTGTCTTGGATTTAGCCTTTCTGTTTATCATTTGAATGTATGTGTGTCTTAAATGTTTTATTTGGCTTGTTGCAGAGAATGTCACCTTTAGTCAATCAGACACCACTTCCTCTGGTAACGATTGATGCCGTATTCATCCCCACCATCAACTCTGCACTGTATCTTGAATGGTATTACTCATCTTTTGTTTTTGGATAAAAGTGTCTTATAAATTAATACATGTAAATGTAATGTGTGAACATGAATATCCTTTTGGGACAATAAAGACTTTCTCTATCTCAGGTGTGAATTAGAATAGATGTGTAGACTACTGAGACATCTAAACTTAAAGAAAAAAGGTGCCCTTGTGGATCCAAAATAAGGGGTGCCATAACTTGGCCTGTGGGCCCTACTTTCTAAGAAAAGAAAAATATAGTGTGTTCCAGTGGAAAGTGGAAACAGGTTTCTGTCTAGAGATAAAGAGGAAGTGATTCGTTGTCCACCATAACATTTTACCAACAGTACAGCCAATCACAGCTTGTGTGGAGACTTCTGTAATGGGTTGCTAGGTAGAACTTTCCTTCAAACTTCTTCACTAGTGAACTTTTGGGAGCAATGATTCATTTGTTCATTGAGCTTTTCATCTGTCTCATCCTTGTTATAATTAAATCATTTGTTAATTATGAAATTAACTATTAGTTAATTTGGATCAATTAAGAATAGGCTACAGGTTCACATTTTACCTATTGCAAGGCATATTATCATCATCACGTTTTGAGGATTTATTATTTTGTGTGGAAAAAACCTAGTCTATGAGCCTAACAGGATGCTGAAAATATCAAAGGACACCAAAAGAAATGACAGTGTTTTTTTTGTTTTTTTTTACATTTAAATTTTTCTTTTTATCTTCTCCTGAAAAGGATTTTTACTTTTCTTCGGAGAAAGGATATACAGTTGTCCCCAGAATTATTTCCACCTTGATTTGCATTGAGCTTAATGAGCATCAAACCAGCTAATAGGCTAACTGAAATAACACCATGCCAATCTCTAGGTATGGTGAAGGGTATGTGATGATGTGGGGCTATTTCAATTCCAAAGGCCAATAGAATCCTATCAGGATGCATAGTGTCCTGGATCCATGAAATAACTGGCCTTTAAAAATAAAAATCTGCCTGCCTCTACAGGAATTTACCATAAGGGTGCCAATACTTATGACCCCTGTATTTTAAGGAAGAGCATTTATGTATGATATTCATTCACAAAGAAAATTGGTGTCCTTAAAGGTTGGATATTTCCTATTTTTTTAAGGCATTAAGATCAATTTCCAAAAGATGATTATATTCCTCTTTTTAGTCAACTTTAGCAGAGGTGCCAATGATTCTGGAGACAACTGTGAGTGCTGCTAACTCACCTTCAGTCATATTTATGATCATTCATTCGTATAGTATCATTCGAGTGAGGGGAGGTCAATTAAAAGAAATCGGATGAGCATTTGATATGTAACCTCCATCGCTGATGCTGACACAGGTCAGGAGTTTGAACATTTGAAAAGAGTTGTCCTCTATCAACAGATGATGCTTTGCCCTAGCAGCCAATGAGAAACGTCCGCACTCCAAAACAAGCGAAAGCAGAAATGTGCCTATGGGACTTTCCACGCAATCTTTTGGTCATTATTAGTTCGTCTGCAAGTTTAACTAAGTGAACATCTCAACTCTGTGTGTGAATTTATTGTTCTAAAGGGTTTTGATTTCTCGCAAAAATGCCTGAATCTGAGGCACCTCTAGTGACCACCGAGACTCCTTCAGGGTAAGATTTCAATTTTAATCAAAACAATACAGGATCTATAAAACTAACACTTACGAATACGTATTAGTTAGTTTATATCCTGTATTGTTTTGTATCTATAGTTCTAATGTTTTACACTTCAAGATCACTTGGGATTAAAGGAAAAATATATAAATATAAAGAATGGATAATTTAGAGTTAGAGAGAATTTGTGATGTGTAGAGTAGACTAAAGCCATTTTCATTGTTTTTGATTGTTTTGTTCACAAGTAATTTTAGCATGCAATTTCAGCAGATATAAGTATTTATGGCAATGAATAAATACTATTCACGTAGGGAAAATACACTTTGTAATCTAGACACTATGGCAGAGTTGTTGTCGCCGTCCATTTGTTTTCTCAGTTTTTGATCAGTCACCTTTCAAGCTCTTGTTCTACATCACAGTAATCTGAATTGGTGTCTCTTGCTTTGCCATTATTGTATACTTATTGTTCCTAGGTTCCTAGGATGAAGAGAAAATAGATTTAAATCTGAATGGGATAAAATAAACGATAAATGAAAATGAAAAAAGGAATCTCCTTTACAGGGGCTCTAACAAGAAGGCGCTGAAGGCTGCAGGTCTGACCCTGCTGGCCTGCATGCTGCTGGCTGGCCAGTGTATCACTGCATACCTGGTCGTGGGTCAGAAGGGGCAACTCCAGGACCTGGACATGCGTATGCACAGGCTGAAGGAGATCAGCAGCCGCTCAGTCGGTGAGGCAGAGACCATAGTCATGTTATTGTTTTATGTAGAACTGCAACAATTCATCGATTGATCGATGAGTTGTCAACTATGAAATTGAACTATTTTGGTAATTAATTGCGTTGTGAGTCATTTTTAAGGAAACTTTAAAACTAAAGAAATTTGCTGATTCCAGCTCAACTTTATGACAGTCAACTTTGGTGTAGGGGGCAAAACAAGGCATTTGTTGATGTCATCATAGGCTTTGGGAAACACTTTGGAGAACACATTTTTCCCCCCATTTTCTGACACTTTATAGACCGAGCATTTAATTGATCAATAGAGAAAATTATTTTAAAAACAATATATTGATTATGAATATGTTAGTTACAGCCCTAGTCTTTGTTTGGTATGTTGAAATCAGACGGCATAGGGGCAGGCTTTAAGGAGCATAAGGATTGTCAATCTTGTCAAAAGTTAAACGTGAATATTGTCAAGTCATTGAAATTCAAAATTCCCATACTTGTGTCGACGTGGGGAAAAATTATTTGATGTACCGTATATATTAACTGAGCTTTCTCCATTTTATTTCTAGGCTCAGGTGTCCCCATGAAGATGCGCCTTCCCATGGCCTCTATGCCTCTTCTGAAACTGCATGAAGACCCTGCTGATAAGAAGGTACTGCTTGTGTTGCCAGAAAGTTGATCTGATCTGAAAGTATGTTTCGATTTGTGCTTGCTGGCTTAAGTGCGCTGTACAGCCTGATCATGTTACCTGTGTGATCTGTCTTTCAGGACGCTGCAACCCAAGCACCCAATGATGGTGAGCAGGAAGCACATTTTTCACACACACACACACACACACACATCCTAGGATATTTAGTTTACCATGCCTGATTTTTGTTTACCATGTGTGATTTTGCACTTTATACCTATAACATAGCATAATAACAAAGCCTTCCATAGGCAAGGCACTACAGGTGAATAGGGTAAAATGCACTAACTAAAATGTAAACAGTAGTTTTCCAGTAACTATATGCATGTGACAATAAACTTCCTTGTATCCTTGTATCCTTGTATGTACTAATTTATATCACCATGAATTTCCTCAAGTTGATTACTTACTTAAGGACAATATTTTTTGTATAGCAAGTTTTTTTAAAATGTTATGTTTGAATGTAAATGAGGCAGTATCAGTGTATCATTTGTATACATTTCAAGGAACTCTGAACGTGGGAGAAGGTCAGGTTCAACATTTTTGTTTTATTTTGTTGCGAGATGAAAATGAAATGTATTTCCTGGGGGAATTTTGGAAATCTCTTTTTTTGTATCATTTGCCGCGTAGTCTAGTTAGTGAACAGATGTATTTCCTGCAACAGGATCCAGCTCCCTCACCCAGTGTCAGCAGGAGGCCCTGGGACTGACCGACACCAAGCTGCCCTCCTTCCGCCCTCAGTGTGACCGGGCTGGTGGCTACCTGCCCAAGCAGTGCTGGCAGGAGGTGTGCTGGTGTGTGGACGCAAACGGAAAGGAGATGCCCAACTCCCTGGGGAATGCAAACTGCGCCAATGGCAACATGAGGGTTGCACAAGGTATGATGAGTGACAGTGATCTATCAAGCCCGCTGACTCCTGAAGAGATTTCTCATGATTGTACCCTGAATATTATAAGCCTGGATTCATGCGTGTGAATGAGAAAAACTCACACTGTTTGGGTTGTGCTCTCTCTCTAGCTGTCCCTGGCTTACTGCTCCAGCCCCAGGTGGAGGAGACTAAGGGTGAGTGATTTCTTTGCATCCAAGACGAGACCAACCTTAACTGATAATAATGATAATAATACATGTTATTTATGTGCACCCGTTCAAGTCACCCAAGGACACTGTACAATTAAAAGGTTAAGGATGTTAAACAGTACAGAAAGACATTACAAACGCAGAGGACATTGTACAATTCAAAGTTGAAGACGCTACACACTACATACAGACACAGATGGCAGATACAAATGACACTGCACAACAGAGAACACGAATACACAGACACATGACATAGTGGAAAGAAGACATTGTGATAAATAAAATGAAAATAAGATAATATGAAGAACCAAGATAAAAACAGTTATGAGACAGTGGGATGGGTTAGGAGGCAGATATAGGAACTGGAACTAGGCGAAACTAGGAACTAGGATTTGGAACTGAGTATCTTTGTGTTCTTTTTTCTTTGTGTTTCAGATAACTGAGGCTTGAGAGAGGAAACGAAAGTGGTTGTCTATTAAACTTCTAAAAGTTTTTCTAAGCTGTTTTTACAACAAAGAGAAAATGTTAAAGACTCTGTTCCTGATATATTTTAGGTGTTGTGTGTCCCAATTATCATAATTCTGAAAGAATTTGCAGACTAAAAAGGCACTTTTACTGTGAGACGATTTCGTAATGGCCTAGTGCCTAATTGAGGAAGTGCTGTGAGTTATTGGCACGCTTTTGGAGGCTTTTTTGTCTGTTTATCATATGGCTGCACTGATTGTTGTGGGACTTTAGGTAAGAATTTACTACTTTAAGTAGAAGTTTTGTGTATTATTGGTTCACTGAATTTTCTACAATTTATTTTCTGATCTATATCTAATATAACTAATTAATTTGTAATGAACAGAAATGAGAGACAACAATGAACAATTAAAACAACCACTGTAAAACATGTCCGCATCTCTCTTTGAACACCTTTAATGTTGCGATGTGTTTGCCTACACTTCAGGTTATACATCAACACCATAAGAGACTTGCATTGACATTTTACTGTTTTAAAAATATTTTCTGTCACCCCGTATATTGGAATAATGTAATTTAATTAAACTTAAGAGAAATTAACTCCACTGATGTGTGTTTTGGAAAGGACATGCATACACTCACCTGGTTTTATTGAGTGGACTAACTGGCTAAGTAACTAATACATACTGGCTAACACTAATACATTGGGATCATAAGAGCCTTCAGGTTCAGTTCAATTAAATTTGGCTGTAGAATTTTATTAGCCTGGGAGAATCCAGACGAACTTTTGGTAAATATGAATTTGCTCTGCAGGTCCGTCTGGCAAAAAGGCCATTCACTCCCATTTCAAATGTTTTTAAAACCCGGGTACCAATCACAACCGTTGACACATGCTTACATGATGACATTGAAGACGCTCCTTTGATGAGATGTTTTTGTTCCCTTGCTCTGCATGTCATCGCCTTCATTGCTGTGATTGGCTTTAGCTCTATCCAATTGCGTCCAGAGGCATTTTTATCGGTGTCCGTTGTGACGCCCCTTGGAAATGGGAGGTGAATGAACCTAATGTCCAGACCCAATCTCAATTTCAATTGAGATAAGGTCTGGTGCTAATCAGCAAGAATGATATCTTACTACTATAGACACATGAGCAGCGGAGTAACATGTGCCCTTTTGGGTTGGTTGTAGACCAGGCGTCGAGAGTCAGGTTAGACCAGGCGCACCGCTGCGTTCTGGACCATCTGAAGGGGTTTCACTGTGCAGGCTGGGAGACCTGTCAGGAGGGCGTTGCAGTAGTCAAGTCGTGAGATGACTATTGCCTGAACCAGGAGTTGGGTAGCATTCATCACTGGGTAGCATTCATCACTAAATATCACAAAATACTGTATCATGTATGTAGACAGTAGAAATGTTGTGCAAGAGTATACTCCTTTGTAGGCTATATGATGTTCGACCTATCCATAATGGAGCCAAAAGGAATTAAATTGATTTGAGATAAATTGTTCCTTTGAGCCTGCTGGGAACTACTAAGAGCCATTGCTACACTACAGGTTGTTTTATTCTACAACTAAAGCAGAAAACAAAGCAGCAAGTCATCACCTCATCTCTTAGCCCTATATGGAAAAGAGCCCAAAATGAGGCTTTGGTTGTAGAAAGTTTGAAAAGTTGTGAATGGAGTAATAGCTTATTGCTCTGTATTTCTTAACTACGACGGAACTAAAAGTATTTTTTTCATTGTTTTCCAAGAGACACAGACATCCATCAGCAGTAGATTGCATAAAGCGTGATGTTGGACCGTACTTTGACATTTAACCGAGGTAGCACACCAATACAGCCCTCTATTCTATTAATAAATCCATTTTTTGTCCATCCATTAGGATTGATTTCAAAGCAGCTGAAATTGTGGATGACACTGTAAGTGAATGTAGTGCGACAGCAGGTTTACCACCTCACCCTCGTTGAAAATGTTTAAAATGCCGCTCACGTGACATAAGCATATTAACGTTGGTTTCCAAATCACCAAAAACCCAGGGACACAATTCTCTTTCGCATGGAGTAAACAACTGCATCAGCATCAGCTTCTTGGTAATGTACCAATTTAAATTTAATTTCACTGTTTCTTATGCCCCTGGAAATCGTAAAACAGGAAGTTCAAAAACAGGCGTCAATGGGATCCTTTCCAGACGGACCTGCAGAGCAAATTCAAATTTGCTAACAAGTTCGTCTGGGTTCACCCAGGCTACTCATCTCTCCTACTACATGCACCCCCCTTTTCAGTGGCTCACACTGGAGCAGTACTAGCACACAACAGACGAGTAGTCTAAAAATGCTTAGAAAGTACATTTATATGCAAATTGAAAAAAAATGGTTCCAGTTTCCAGGTTGTGTGTTAAAAAAGAGTACAAGTCCATCCACATGCATGCCATTTAACTTAAATCAAAGATGACATTTCAATAGAAAAACTACATGGCATTTTCCTTATAGATGAGTGTAACAGCCTAGCCCAAACCAACTCAGCACCCAGAACATGAAGTAATATACTAGACAGGCAGTACATGCATAATGGTTTATATGTAAGGCTGTTTAGAGAATGATATACATTGAGTCCCAGGTTAACTGCACAGCAGTCAAGATATGTCATCCTTCTTGTGTATGTCAGAAGGCTACAGAGGGGGAAGTATATACTTGAATGGCACCAGTGGTCTGCTGGCACAGTAGAAGCACAATGGCTGTCAGCTTTACTGGTTATACCACATTATCAAAGATCAAAGCAGGAACTATTCTTGACAATTTACACTTTCTCTGAGTATGGAGATGGTCTAAAATATCCCTGTAAATGAAGGTACTTAGCACCTAAAAGAATCAAGGGCCAAAAAGTGTCACTGCCTAAAAAGTGTCACCGAGTTATATCAGTACATATCTGGTTTCAACGCCAACGCAGTCATTATATGACAGAAAAACAGTGTGTGTTTAGACAATACTAATGGCTAAAGGAACAAAATAAATCGTGTGTGTGTGTGTGTGTGTGTGTGTGTGTGGACGTAAAAAAATATTCCAGGCTGGAGACTTGAGACACTCTGAGTGAGGGTCCACAAAGAATATCCCAGAAAATGTTCATCACACATGAACAAAAACACACTTCCAATTAAATTGACAGCAAACGATAAAATACAAAGTGCCACTGCATATGCAAGAATATGTTCCACCACGATGCCCTAACTGATGGAAACTCTTTGTGTGACTTGGTCAGCAAGCCTTCATTCATGGCTTTCAGGTTTAGGGCAACCAGAGAACAATTCACTTGGAACCTTTCTTAAAGAAACTGAAATCTTTGATTGTTTTCTCAATGTTAGGCACGCTGTAGTTTTGTGCTGCAAAAATGCCAGTGCATGTCCCTACAGCCACACCCAGGATAGCAGAGGAACGCAGCTTTGCTATCACGTAGCCTGCGAGAAAGCCCTTGAGGAAGGGAGAGGAAAGGAAACTGCCTCCCTGCAAAAGAAAGACAACATAATGACTTCTCTGTAACCAATAAACCACTTTCATAAACAAGACCAAATTTCTCTGTAACCATCTTAACACGTTGATGATGCACTGTCATAAAAAATATAAACAGTGGCCTACATTTGGATGTCATTTCTACACAGTCACAATCAATCACAGTCAAAACTCAATAAAGTATCTATCCCCTAGGGATCAATAAAGTATCTATCTATCTAACTATCTAAACTAGCCGACACAAGCTTACCTGAGGCATGCCCACTTGAACCTCATTCTCCAAGCGCTCCTGGATGTCCTCCAACTGGCCTTTCAGCGATGCAAGATCTCTCAACTGTTTGAAAGGATCCTGAATAAAATAAATAAATAATAAATAAAAAAAACCAGCCAAACTTACGTTAAGTAGCCAGCACTTAAATACAACAGGCCTGCATAGTTTTAATATGTCTACTTAGAGAGGGTTACATCAATGAGTCATGGGGTGTGCCCTGGAAACCCACAAAAATGTCCACTGAAAATGTGAATGAGGCTGCCTAGATACATTTAGTTTAGTCTACAAAGGCTATACTCGGTTTAATAATATTACTGTATTATTCTAAATATTCCTTTGCAATTTAATGTAGGCTAATGTCCTTCCGCGTGTGGCAACGATCGCTACCCTAACTTAGGCTAGACTTAAAACTTAGGCTACTCTGGATGCCGAAAAACGGCAGGAAAAACTGGCAACGGTGGCTCTCAAGCGAGTTAACAAAGAACACATAAACAAGTTCATGGATCGGATATTAACAGTTGAATTTCCATAGACTGAACTGAGACCCGCAGGCTTTTCCAAAACGTTATGAAATTGTACTAACCTTGTCATTCGCCATGTTTAGAAAGCGAACGAATAGTTCCGGCAACGATTACAATGCCTGAAAGGGCGTGTGGTTAAATCTGCCTGCGATTGATATGGACTAGTTTAAGTGTCCAAGACGTAGCGACAGAGGGCGGTATAGACCCATAATTTTCAGGTCTCTGATCTATTCCAGGGACATTTACATTAACTCTGGTATGGCTACCTGTTTTATTTTTATTTATTTGTCTGCGTCAGTATTTGTATGGGCTGCTGCTACACTATAGTGGCAAATAGGATGCAATCTGCTCTGCCCTCCACCCAGCCCTCACCCACCTGGAAAAAAGAGACTCATATATGAGATTGCTGTTTATAGACTTCAGTTCTGCATTCAACACCATAATACCACAACAACTCATCTGCAAACTTGACAAACTGGGACTCAGTACCTACCTCTGCAACTGGCTACTGGACTTCCTCTGTCAGAGGCCTCAAGTAGTACGTGTTGGCAACAATATCTCAAGCAGCATCACACTGAGCACGGGGGCCCCCCAAGGCTGCGTGCTCAGTCCGCTGCTCTTCACCCTGCTGACGCATGACTGCACTGCAACCTACAGCAACAACCACATAGTGAAATTTGCTGACGACACAACTCTGGTGGGTCTCATCACCAAGGGCGACGAGACTCAATACAGGTTGGAGGTCGACCTTCTGACCACGTGGTGCAGGGACAACAACCTCCTGCTGAACGTCAGCAAGACCAAGGAGATTGTTGTTGACTTCCGTAGAGGTCACACCCAACACCTGCCACTGACCATCGACGGTGCTGTGGTGGAGAGAGTGAGCAGCACCAAATTCCTGGGGGTGCACATCAGTAAAGACCTCTCCTGGACCACCAACACTGCATCACTGGCGAAGAAAGCTCAGCGCCGCCTGTACTTCCTGCGGAAACTCAGGCGAGCAAGTGCTCCACCAGCCATCATGACCACATTCTACCGAGGCACCATTGAGAGCATCCTCTCCAGCTGTATCGCTGTGTGGGGCGGAAGCTGCACTGAATACAACAGGAAAGCCCTGCAGCGCATAGTGAACACAGCTGGAAGGATTATTGGTGCTTCACTCCCCTCCCTGAAGGACATTTACACCTCCCACCTCACCCGCAAGGCGACCACAATTGTGAGTGATGCAAGTCACCCCGCTCACAATTTGTTTGATCTACTGCCCTCTGGGAAGAGGTACAGAAGCCTGCGCTCCCGCACCACCAGACTCACCAACAGCTTCATACACCAGGCTGTTAGGATCCTGAACTCTCTCCCCCCTCTCCCCCCTCCACCCTTAGCTACATAACATCCTGGACTTTTAGACCCACAATGGCTGCCTTGCACTACTCCATGTGTTTTCAATTCTATTAATGGTAGGATACTTAAAACTGCTGAAATAGTTACAAGGGAGAAAAAACGGTGATCTGTTATTACAGGGGCGCAGCCATCTTGAGCTTCAATGATCTGTGATGTCATTGGCATGGTACGCTAAGTTGACTGCTACTTGGAATGCATATGTTGTGGTTTTGAACTTGCAATATCACCATAATCCACCTGTGTGTGCATGGTTATAATTCTGAAGTACAAAATAGTTTAGGCTACAGCACAAATATTTCCATAAAAATAAGCAAAGTAATAAGTAAGTCTGATAATAATAAGTCTGACCTCTGAATTTATTTTGAAAGAGCTTAAATTGATGCATTTAAAAGTTAAAATATACAAACATTTCTTAAATTCTTACAAAACACCCAGGACGACACAGCATCAGATGAACGCAGGTTCAGGCCGAGGTTCTATAGTAGATCCCTTTGATACCAATGTTAATTTAACTCTGGGACTCTGGTCCCTAGGCTACACCTGAAAACCACTGATGTTTTTTTGTTTGCTTTTTTTTGCTGTATGGTAATAATGCTGAATAAGCCAAACAAAAATGTCCTATGTAGCCTAGCCTACGCACCAAATGTCACTCCAAGGCTTTTTGAAAAGTTGGCAGCCCTGGCTTCACACCTTTGTGATCGGTAGGTCTACTGTTTATTTTGATATACGGTTTTACATTGTGTTCGTGAGAAATTCCTCCGAGACTAATGGGTGTACAGATGAAGGCACTCAAGACAGAGCTATATGAAGAATGTGGCGTGATTATGTCTTGGTAATTTTCTCACAAACTCAGCGAATCACAGCAACTCATGGCTAGCACCATTTAAAAGCTGGCATTGAGATCTTCCACGTGGTGTACATGTGATATCTGTGTGATGCATACTTCGGGCTTCAACAGAGAAGAATAGTGTTCTCTATATAAAGTCAATAGGTTATGTTACCATACAGTGACGTAATCGAACATCGCTGCGCTTGATAACAACAAACGTAAAGTTCAGTGCGTGGAGGGAAATGTGATATATGTTGTGCTTTTATTAGATTAGATTTTTCAACATTAATAACCAACATGTTATCAACTTAAATTCTGTCCGTTTCAGTTCATCTTTAAGGGGTAGTGTAACGGAGGCGAACTGAGCTAGCATGCTAGTTGCCTGTGTAAATCCTCACACCCCTAACCTTAAGAACGCTTCTAACCGCTGAGTTGGAAGCCTGGGCTTTTAGCTCAGTGGTTAGAGCGTTCGACTCCCATGCCGGTGTATGTGTTGAGGGGTGCGGGTTCGAAGGCCGTGAGCGGCGGACGAATCACGACCTTGGTTACAGTGGTGCCGTGACCCGGATGGGAGTGAGGATTTAGGGAGGTGAGTGTAACGGAGGCGAACTGAGCTAGCATGCTAGTTGCCTGTGTAAATCCTCACACCCCTAACCTTAAAGAAGTCCTCGGCGTCCGTTTTGCAGTCTTCTTAGAAACTACAATCTGACTACATTTTCGAGGCACGATTGGGTACTTCCGCTGAGTCACGTCCGGATTTCCTCGGACCGGGAACAGAAGTGATAGGGGGGAAAGTGATAGGGGGAGACAAAGCACCCACCAAACGACCCAGAAAGTGTTTTTTTGCTAAAATTGTTGCATAGTGCTCACACCCGGTGTGTGTTCAGGTGTGCGGGTTCGAGGGTCGTGAGCGGCGGACGAATCAAGACCTCGGTTACAGTAGGCTACATTCAAGGGACAACATGCTGAACACTCGTTAAAGGTACACTATGCAAGATTCTTACCTTAATATGACATTTACGAAGCCAATTTGATGGTAAACAAACTTGTAATAGGCAAATCGTTCACTATACACATAGTGAGTCGCTACCGAGAAAAGCAGTCATCCAACTTAAAGAACGGCGGTCCGACAAATCTTGCGAGAATCGTGAAACGTTACTAGTAGAAAATTAAACATTAGTCAGTAAATATAGCTCTTTGGAGAGATAGTTTACTTTTTGCCTGTTGTTAATCCTCCACCAAAACAAAAGCATTTTCATTGTGTAGGCCTACTGGGTAGACTACAAGTCACAAGAAATTTGCTATTTACAACAGCAGAGTAAAATATAAATATACCAATACAAAAATACCTCAACCTGCATAGTGTAGGCTACCTTTAAAATGCTCCCAGATATACGCAAGACGGGCCAAAAAACAGCCCACATAGGCTAACACAATAGAGGTATATATTGAGCTAATGAATGTGATTATAGATGTTGATGTCGTAGTTTGTCATTTCAGTTTAACAATTATAAGCCTAAAATAAGGATGTATTAGATAGGCCTATTTGAAAAAGTAGAAGAAGTAGGGCAATGAGAATGGACTATGTAGCCTACTTTACAGGGGTAGTCCACTAGGCAGCTAGCAACAATTGTTTGCATTTCCCTACTCAATATCCTCATTTGCCTTTGAGTTTGGGCCATGAAGCAAAAAGGGCACATGACAAACACTGATAGGCTACTCATATCAGGCAAACATGGACACAGTGCTGCTCAGAGATAACAAGGGTAGGGACTCTTGTCAAACAACTGCCTGAGTGTGTGTGTGTGTGTGTGTGTACTGTACGTGCGTGCGTGTGTTTGTGTATGTGCGTGCATGCGTGTGCGTGTGTACGTGTGTGCGTGCATGTGTGTTAATTGTATGTTTTTCCAATCATGAAACAATAAATTGTCTCTGTTCCTCCTACCCTCACTTGCCAAGTTAGCTGGCTGCTACTTCACCTGTGATGTAATGGTTTCTAAGAACGCACTATTCTGTGTTGAACAACTGAGGGAATTTATCTGTGTGTCATCTCATATTCACAAACCAGTGAAGCATGAAATTGGTGTTAGTGTTTTTGGTGTTATTGGGTTTTTAGCTTCATTTGGACATTACCTAGTTCTATGATGATGAGCCACACAAACACACACACACACACACACAAGCATGCATACAAACACACACACAAACATGCATAAAAACACACACATATCTACTACTATACTGTATGTGTAAATGTGTACATTTATTTTGACAGACATATTTTCCTGTTTCAATCAGCCTTTACATTATCATCAACCACATGCAGTAGCATTTAATCTCAGACAATAAGAACAGTCTGTTGTTGTCTGTGTCTTGTTTAGCTGCTCTGCTGAAGGTGTCTCAGCTCTCAGTGCATATACAGCTCCTGCATGAACCACAGTGCACCTCATCCCAGGCAGTCTGATGCAGCCAGACACACACAGGAACTGGACTGTGGTTGCCATGGCAACGCAATGATGTAGTTGAGCAAAGGATGATGCACACGGAGGCTGGACGATGACGGCTGCTGGAAGACGTCAGGTTGTGGCTCTCTGTTAAGGTGGACTGGCTTTCACTGAGACAAAAAGTCATTTAAATGTCAACTTCGTCCCAATGTCAGCTCTGTGAGTAATATACTCCCACTGATGAGAGTGGTATTGCATGATTTTGAGAGACTGACCAATTAAAAGAAGAAATGGCTTTTTTTTTCCAAGGAAATAAAAAGACACCTCAGTATTTCTGCTTTTTATTAATAGTTATTCATTCATAATCATTTCATTTTTAAATTAATTGTCTGCTTGTTAAAGTTAAAAATTAACTTGCACTCCTGTCCTGCACAATATATATATATACAATATCTATTCTTGATTCATCACTTTTTCAAACATCTGTACAAGATCATGTAATCATAAAAGAGTAATTTCCTTTTTGTTTGTGTTTTATCAACAGTTTTATCTCGGACAGCAATGCCGTGATTATGATCACGCTCAGGTGCTTCATTGTGTCCCTTTTCCTCTTGTTCTACACAGAGGCTCTTCATATCCACGCTCAGCCATCCTTAATGCGGCTCCTTGGAGGAGGAGAGGGTATTGGGTGGGGTTGGGGGCTGCAGGTCTGACCGAATGCAATCCCAACGCAGGGGTGAAGAGAGGCGGCATCGCATCCTCACGTCCAGCATCTACATCCGCACAGGCTGAGCTAAATAAAGGGAAAAAGAGAGAAAGAGAGAGAAAGAGAGGGAGAGAAAACAGAGAAAACAAAAAGAGCATCCAGACAAAGGAAAGGGATAGGGTTGTTTTGAATGTTGTTATTGAATCAGTTGTAGCGCTCAGAGGGAAGAACTTGGAGAGAAAAGGAGATAGAAAAAAAACAAGAGAGTGTGTGTGTATGTGAGAGAGAGAGAGAGAAAGAGGGAGGAGGGACAGAGGATAGTAGATTTTAATCCTCTTGGCATGTGAGAGAGTCCCTGGCTTCTTGGCACTGTGTGCAGTTGTTACGGGTGTGCAGAGCTCGTTGTTGGTCTTGGTGGCATCTGGAAATCTTGGACTGGAATGTGTCACAGCTAACCCAGGGGGGCCAAGACGGAACACTGCTCACTATGCTGGGGAAGGATTATATGCTCGCGATCATCATAGTCAATTATGATGGTAAGTACGCAAGCACACACACACACACACACATTCTGTTTGACCAGACCTCTACCTATGCACCCATACTTGTTACCCCAGGCATGTATAAAGGGGAGAAACAGTCGAGTTCTCTGTACCGGTCCGAGGTCACAGACAGTTTTTTGCTGTACTATATAACGCAGACTACAGGTGCTGTGTCATGTAGAGATTGGGGGCTTCCTAACTTCTCTTTCAGGAGATGGTTGTGGCTGGGAAAAAAGAAAGTTCACTGGCTGCTTTAGATGATGTTAGATTAATTATTCCTATATAAGGTGCCTTTCTTTGTTTGAAAACAAAATATTTCTACTGGTTTGTACATTATTAACTTCCCTATTCCAGTGCATTTATACATGGACACACAGATGGTAGATTGTATTGGTGAGACCGGGTATTATTCGAATACCATTCGTCTTGGTAACTGTTGCATGTTGGTGAAACGTAATAACTTAACAGAACATATTATTTCTTATTTCACATTTTTGGCAGCTATTTCCTTGTTGATGATTATTTGTACTGTGTCTGACAAACTTGAAAGTGTCAATTTTATTGTGAATTTCTGAAGATACCTTCCCTGGGGTTACATCTGCCTTTCTACCTTTCTACGTCACCACTCCTAAAATAGCTTTCTCTCCCCCCCCCCCACACACACACACTAACCATCACATACTGCACCTGATTTTCTGCACCTGATCAGTTGACATGTATGTGGGATATACTGTGAATTCAGATTTATTGTCATATACCACAACTGCTTTGCAAAAACAAGTACATATTTGGGACAATGAAACAGAGAGAGAGAAAAAAAGAGAGAGAGAGAGAAAGTTGGTGGCCGTTGGCGTCCACACCAGTGGAAAAAAGATCACATCAACACAGTGTAATGAGGTAGTTACAGCAAATGAGAGAAGCACATGTGCAGATGGTTCCAAATGAGCGGTGGACTTGGTAATTGTGTAACTGGATAGAACTGGATATTCACTGATTACATGTACATGCTGACCACAGGTGCAGGATTAAATGGACAAAGGCAAAACAGAACAAAAACACACACGCACATTAGATTTGGAAAGGCATGTTGGACCACGCAACTCATGTTTTGCTATTGCACTGTACCTTAAAAAAAAAAGAATCTTGGGAGCTCTGAATAACGGTTGCTGAGTTTTGGATCTTCCGTGATGGCTGATTGGAGCCAGGCTCCAGATTGGTTTTATGATCCCCCTGGTCTCTAATCCCCCTGACGAGGTCCAGCAGACCATCTGACCCTCTACAGACAGCATGCACCACTAGGATTACCCTCCTCCAGATGTTGCCAAAACTCACACACACTCACAACCTCTCTCTCTCTCTCTCTCTCTCTCTTCTGTTCTGTCTCTCTGTCCCTGTCTCCCTCAAATATATATGGATAGACACGTGCGCACACAAACACAATAACAACAACATCAACAACAACATATTCTTGTTTTCCTTGTACTGTACTTAGCCCTCTCACATGTTCTTCAATCTTCATACATTTGAGTCTCTTGGTTTTCCTCTCTGTGTGTCCTCAACACTCTATAGGGCTGTGTTGACCTTGGCTTGCACTGGTGCACTTGCTTTCCCACTCCTGCTTTGCCTTTTATTTCATGAGCTCTACAACAAAGGCTTTAGAAAAACGATGATTGGGATTATCAGGACAGCCACCTCACCTCAAAAGCAACCTGGTTCCTAACTCTCTAAAGGGAGCTGTTAGGCCCACGATTGGCTTCTTGAGAGCTGTTAGATAATGAGCACAATCAGAGAGAGAGAGAGAGAGACTGGGACAAATGACTGGATAAAGTGGCAGTCTCTGTCATCCGTCAGCAGACCTTTTTGCTCTTCCCCTCTCCACAGCCCTGCTCTAGAGCGTAGACGGAGCGGAATGTTGCAGGAGATTGGCAAAATCAATGCAATAAGGAGCACAGCCTGTGGTACACATCAGCAATTGCATGGACAGAGTCTAGTCGAGAGAGGAGATGGTGACGCTGGATGAGACAACTGCTTGACACACACACACACACACACACACACACACACACACACACACACACACACACACACACATATGACTCAGATATCCAAGCTCCCCGCTGGTAGGCTGACGTTGCCATAGGGACTGGCTACATACAGTATTGCAGGCTCCCTGTAGGGTTCATCAATAATTCACAAACAACCCCTCCAGTCTCCACCACTGTTACACTCGCTGTTGTCTGTGCTCCTTACTTACCTCTGACCAAGGCTCTTTTACAGAGCGAGAGACCATGAAAAACACACAGTGGCAGCATATCTCCTAGAACATATACGCATACACGCATAGTGCTCTAAATGGAAAAGGCATACTACTCAAAAGAGTCAGAACAGAACAGAATTTTACAAAAATTATTGATTTTATATTATAGTCTATCACGTGCAGGTTCTAGTAGAACTGACACATGAGAATGAATGTGGCTTCATTGATGACATCAACTGTTAGTATTTTGAAAGCTGCTGTGATTGATTACATGTTCAGCGATAGTAAAAAACTGTAATAATCTATGAAGGTTTTAAGGTTCGAAATACAATGAACAATGATTATGTTTAAAAATATGCCATTATGCAGTACTTATCACTATTTATCACTATTTCCAGGTTAACTTTCAGCTTAATGTGTGAGCCTGTGAGCATTATTTGATGGTTATGGAGATAATCTGTCTTTAGGTGCTGTGTGCTGCCACCAGTAGCGTCCCTATTGGTCTGCCTGTCCTGTGTAAAGTGAATAGATGGTCCTGTCTGGCCAGATGGCTCCCCATCTGCTCTCTGTCACACCACGTTTTACCGGCAGCGGCGCAGCAAGGCGGCCTGAAATACTCACCGCGTCTCAGTGGTGTGGTGTGATTGTTACAGGCCTGTTAACTCTTCAACCGCCGCATTGGTTGGACATGGCTGTGATTGATGATCCAGGGGAGAGAGAGATCCTGTCTGAGTGAGTTTCTGTGCGTGTGTGCATGTGTGTGTGTGTGTGTGTGTTTAGAATTAGCTCTGGGGAATGTCTCAGAGTGTTATGATTAATGGCTTTTAGTTTTTCCTGATAGAAAGTGGGGAGATTAGGAGTAGTCATTAAGAGCCTCTTGAAGGGCAGCTACCTGATCCTCCTGAAAACACTTAAAGACTTATTTTTAATCATCCATTCACACACTATAAAACACAGGCCTCAGAATTACATTCATACATTCATCATAATATCCCTGGAAATACTCAAGAAACTTTGGAGGTGTATAACACAGTATATGAAGTAGAGTCAGCACATGATTTATGACGAAATTCCTGAATTGTTTCATTTACAGCATTATCTGGTTGTTTCGTAGTTTTTAGTGCAATTCAGGGGTAAGGATTACATTTGCAAGGCTTAACCTTGTTATACTAAAAAATCTGTAGTCTTACTAAAATCTAATTAATAGTCTCCTAAAATTGACTAAAAGTCCAAAATTACAGGATTTAGTCTCTCAGTTAGGATTGTTTGTCTATTAATGATTTAGCAATTCTTTGTCATTTTGTAAAGGTTAAGTTTGTAAATACCATTGACCCGAATACTGACACAGAAAGCGATATCACTTCACTACAGCACACTGTCAACTCAACCATGCGATTCTACAAGTTAGATTGAAGCACTGTAACAGTTTTAAAAGAGGTTGTTGTGTTTAGAGAGCAGTGAGCATGCTGTCCTGATATGCAGTTTTGAATCCTATGAGCTATGACTTGATTTCACCGAGGGGGTACTTCTGCTGTGATATTCCACATGCTCCTGCCAGATCAAATCCTTTACAAAGCAGAAATATTTCCTATCTGAGCTAAAATAGATGAATTAAAGCAAAAATGAGACATCTACAGCTGGGTCAAAAAAGCCACTGCAAGCATTTGCAAGGGCATAGAGACCAGCAGGGCGGCAGACAGACAGGATCTACTATTATGAGTAATGTGAGACGTGAAACACTTACAGTGAGATCTAATTGTTATTACCAAATTTACTGTAGATCGATGTTATATTTATAATTTATGGCAAAATTGCGCTCATTTTCCTTCAGAATTCAGACTTTTTAACCCAAAGAAATGACAAGAGGTGAACAACGGAGGCAATTGTAGCTCAGTTCAACCAGAGACTTTCTAATGAGGAGACACAGCACTCAAAAATTCCTCCATAGAAATGCATGGGGCTAGTTTGTAACGCCAATATGGCCGTTGTCTACACATATCCCACCCCTTCCTCGGCAAAACGTTGACATGTGAATACACTGAGCCAATCATGTGGTGTGATGTGAATACATTGAGCCAATCATATGATGTGTTGTGAAGACATTGTGCCAATCATGTGTTGTGAACTCGCCGCTGGAGCATAATTGGTGTCGTGAAGCCTTGCGCACGCGCATTTCTGTTGAATAGGATGCCCTATGAGTGCCCAAAAAGCGTTGCAATATGACCGCCGAGTGGAGGGACTTGCCTAAAAGGACTTTGGTTCAACTCAATAAGGGAAAAGCCAGAAATATTTGCAGTCAACCAAATGAAAATGTAAATCCCTCCTCTTTTAATCAAACTCTCTGTGATGTGCATCAGTAGGGTGAAAATGGTCACAGAAGAGCCCCCTGGACAGCAGCCCTGTCCTTGAAGAGCGATTCATTTTTATTCATGACTGAACTCTCTGACTCACAGTTCAATCAATCAACAACATGTGCAGGACAGCACTGTGTAATCTGCCAGAGTCATCGCCTCCCATGGGCAACTGGGTTGAATATGAAACTCACGGTCAGACGCGGCATTGATCCCTGCAAGCTCTCGCTCTCTCTCTACATGTGTGCAGCTTACTTGCACAGGCTGATGCATTAGCCTGCGCTTCAAAGGACTTGCCAGCTGACCCATCCATTTTCATGAGTATGTCAGCACTCACATTTCTAACATTATTATGACCGCCACTAGCACCAGCACAGCGTGGTCATGTAGGTATATATATATACAGTATATATATATATATATATATATATATATATTTTATTTATTTTTTTTTTTTTCCAATTGTTGTTGGTCGACAATTCCCGGGATACCGAAACACCCGAGCACGTGAAACTTAGTGGCCATGTAGCCCACTAGGCTGGAAAGGAATCGACGCTTGTTCTGCCCTGGGCCACTATAAAAACAGCTGGAGGCACTTGAAGTCCTGACCAGAGCTGCAATAAACGTTCTGTATCTCAAAAACTGGTTAAAGGAATGATCCGGAGTAAAATCCTAAAGTCTATTTGTGGATGATAACAAGTTCAAACTTTAGGGAGCAAATATATGTTAATTGTAGTAGTTTTGAGCTAGACCGTTTTTGCATTAACAACAAAATGACTGATAGAGCTTATAGCTTGTAGTGCAAGGGGCATTGCACCACGTTAAAACAAATCTCTATTTTTCAACCACTGACAAGGCTCAGAATAGCATTACACTTCGTTGGTGGTGTGGAGAGGATCCCTACTGACAAATCTATTATAAAGTAAACATTGTAAGTGTAGAGAGGTTATAATAACCTGTTTATGAAGTCAGTTATAAACCAGCTTGAGGTAAGGTACGTACAAGTCATTGACAACTCAAGATGGCAGCGGCCTGAAGACAACTTGAAGTGAAGTCATTTTGTTGTTAATGCAAAAAACAGTCTAGCTCAAAACTACTCCAATTAACATATTTTTGCTCCCAAACGTAAATACCTTATTAAATTCCATAAATAGCCTAGACCCTAGGTTGTTTTTACTCCGGATCATTCCTTTAAGCTACAATTTTGAAGTTTGGTATGTTTACTCTTGGTCGCATTTGTTAATTTTGCTCACTCAACAAAATGGTTGCCAGCAGACAATCAGAACAAAAGTCAGTATACTATTTTGTGCTAGTATCTTGTGAAGTAAAGGTTAGCGAGATTTGACATGCTGCCTCACTACCACAATCTGTACAAGATGTATGCCACACACATGCACAAGCACACATGCATGTGCACACACACACACACACACACACACACACACACACAAGCACACACACAAGCAAACTGGCAATGCACATAAGTTTGTACAGACACTCACACACACACACACACACACACACACTGGTGCACATATGTTTATGTACCAAACTGAATTTGACATACATAAGCAGAAATGTTGAGTTGCAACAATCATCGAGCAACCAAAGGCAGAGCATGTAAGACTGTGGTTTACGAGAAGTTGCAGGAGTAGGGGATGGAGAGAAGTTGAGAAGCATTTTTAACTTTTATAAATACACCATATATATATATGATATTTTTAGCTTCCATTCCTGTTTGTGAGGTCAATAGAGTGTTTCAAACAGATTGTTCAGGGGTTTAAGTAGAGTGCTAATGCGCACTCATAAATCACAAATGTAACCCCCCCTTTCTGTCCTGTCCTGGATACTCTTACACTCCTCTCTCTCATTCTCTCTCTCACCTTCCCCCACCAAGCGTGTTTCCCCCTCTGTGCCCTCACATTTAGGCGGATGGTACATGAGTACAATGTCCTGCTGCTGGGACTGGAGGCATCTCTCTCTCTCCTTCTCTCTCTCTCCTCTCTCTCTCTCTTTCTCTCTTTCTCTCACTTGTGCTGAGCCTCACTCATGTCACTACTGACCCACTTCTGTCTTGTGCACACCCCCCTCTCCTCTCCTCTCCACACACCTTCTCTTATTTTTGCTCTAACTTGCATGCGTATGAACACACACAGACACACACACACACACACAAATAAGCATATTAAATGAACTAATGTGACCTCTTTCGTTGCTTGCCTTCAGGCAGAGAAAACTATTATTTTTGGAATGAGACCACTAGGACTTCCTTGACCAAGAACAAATGTAGCTCAGGTTTACATCCATTGGATACTGACTGACCATGCCTGGCGTCGAGGCGCTGGAGCTTGGCACGCGGCAGCCCAATCCCACTCTAATGCCACAGAGCCGCCCGCACAGCATTTTGACCTGATATCAGTCTGACACACATGTGAATGGAGGATCATATTTCATCTGCTGGGTTAGTCACGTGTACAGCATTTGGAGGCAAAACAAGGTCAGCTCAGTGCCATAGATTCCCCTCAAACTCACAAAAAAAGGAAAAGTGTGTGTGTGTGTGTGTGTGATGCCTCTGGAATGTTGAAAAAGCAGTAGAGGAAATGGTGTGTTTGTGGTCCCAGTGCCAAACACTTGTTGCAAGACTTACTGACAATTAATGAAACTAGATGTACCGCAGAGCGGTACAAAATATGACCGCCGCCCAGTCCAGCACATTTTTTCCACAAAAATAAATCACGCTGAAAGGCCTATATGATTCTAACTGTCTCACTAAATTGCATTATCCACACTCAATTCTCACTGGTATCTGCTAGACAACAAGTACCAAAACATGATTAGTTCATAGATTTCACATGTAAAATTAATTTTATACAACCCCACCCCCCATCTTGCCTGTTATTCTGAGAAATTCGTGAATTGTGTGCATGTGTGCGTGTACACGTTTATGTTTATGTGTGTGTGTGTGTGTGTGTGTGTGTGTGTGTGTGTGTCGTGCTTGTGTGTTTGCCTGCATATGTGTGTTTGTGCATGTGCATGTGCATGCATGCGTGCATATGTCTACTGTGTGAGTATGTGTCATACGTATGATTACTGTGAATGTATGCTGGAGGCAAACATACAGAAAAATTGGTCATCCTAGGCCCTACGGTTCTCAAGATATTCACAGAAAACTGTGTCTGCCCTACCCTACTTTTCGGGTCCAGTACAGCGGGGGGCTACAGATCAAAACGAAAAACGATGGTTCCATGCTATCCATGTGGGGTTACATGCCCACCAAGTTTAGGTGTACCCGGTCTTTCAGTGTCCCGGGAATCCTTGTTGTTGGTGTATGGTCACTAAATGTACACATAAATGATTTTATTGTAAGGCCCCCATGAACGAAAAGTTCACAAAACTTGGCATGCATTCGGAGGGTGTCATAATGATCCTACACTTTCAATTTCGTGCAGTTTTGACCATGTCAGCCAGAGATATTGTGATGAAAACACCTAATTTTTGCTTTTTTAATTTTTTACTAGGTGGCGCTATACATGAAATAAGTGGTAATGGGATGGGTTGACATGCCCCTTAAGACCAACATACAAAAAAAAGGTGGACCTCCTAGGCCCTCACGGTTCTCGAGATATTCACAGAAAACTGTCTCCGGCCACCTACAGGCCAGTTGGTGTATAGTAACATAAATTAATTTATTGTGTGGCCCCCATGAACGGAATTCCACCTAAACTTGGCGTGCATTCAAAGGGTGTCATAATGATCCTACACTTCCAATTTCCATAGCAGTTTTGACTATGTTAGGTCACAGATACCTGCGATTACAACACCTAATTTTTACTTTTTTGTGTTTAACTAGGTGGCGCTATACATGAAATGAGTGGTTATGGAATGGGTTGACATGGCCCCTTGAGATCAACATACAAAAAAATTGGTCATCCTAGGCCCTACGGTTCTCAAGATATTCACAGAAAACTGTGTCTGCCCTACCCTCCTTTCGGGGGGCTACAGATCAAAACGAAAAACGATGGTTCCATGCTATCCATATGGGGTTACATGCTTACCAAGTTTCGTCTACCCCGGTCTTTCAGTGTCCCGGGAATCCTTGACAGAAATTTGGACATGCGAAAAAATAAATAAATAAATAAAATTTGACTAAGCTTCGCTGCGCGGCGGTCATAATAATAACGCAACTCTCTGAGGTGGCAAGAGAGAGAGAGTGAGAGAGAGAGCAACCTGATTACATACACACTTGGCCCAGGTGACTTAGTCACAATCTGCTGTGTTTTGGACAGATAATATCTGGGCAGACCAGAATTTGGAGTTGGACTCCAACCTACCTCCAGGATGGCGCACCATACGGGACAGTACGGGCACCTACTACTGGCACGTGCCCACTGGCACCACGCAGTGGCAACATCCGTCATACAGCGCCGAGGATGAACAGAACACCATCAACGGTATCACTGCCAGCAATCTCAAGGTAAACACCTCTAAGCATTCCACTGTGCCAGAGGACAATGGATTTACATGCTGTTTTTGCAATATAGATTATAGGCTGCTTTTATAATTGCTCTTTTCTTGATTGGATTATACAGACTAACCCTAGCTAGGCATGCCAGTGTGACAGATGGTCATCTCTTCTGTGTCCATCTTTTGCTCTCCAGAGTATCGGTGCTGTCGAACAAAATGAGTCTTCATCCAGGCAGAACCCTGGAGGCCCCAGCAATGACAGGTCAGCTATACCCCTTCCCCCCACCACAGTTTACTACACACTATACATTGTGGCATCATGTTGCCTTGTAATAACTGATGAACATTGTGGCATCATGCTGCCTTGTAATAATTGATGAATAATAGTCCCACACTATATTACTCATTGCCAGGGCCGCTGTTGGCCATTTAGGTGCTCAACGCAGAACTGTGTTTCAATCGGCATATGTGCTTCAGGTAAATGCTTAGTTTAAGGGAAACTAATTATTGAAGACTTCAAGATTCACCAGTTCCATTACACAAAGGCAAAGACCACTCTTCATATTCTTGTCCATTTTCCAAATCACAGTAGGTGCAGCCTATGTCAAAGTGCCCTCTCACAGTTTAGAAATGGTCAGTAGTGGGAACCGGATAACTCCGCAAATTCCTCTATTCCTCATCATTGTTGCCTTCATGATTTCATTTTAAAAGCTTCTTATATTAAAAAAGAGATATCAATTATCAACAGTGACAAGCCAGCTGAAACCTGCCACTCTCATTCTCCCTCTTGTGCGTGCTCAGATGCGTTCCCAATTAAATGGAGTAGCATATTGGTCAAGTTACATCTGCTGCATAATGGAGATTGAGAGAGAAGTATCATCCTTATGTAATATGCTGTTGGTGCATTTTGACATTGCAAACATTCTCTAAGAAGAGTGAAAAGCAGTTTGCAGTAAAGCTACTCCTATTTGTTGGCTTGATGTAGGAAGTGATGTGTGTGGTAATAGCGGCGGCACTGCTCATTGCCCTAATAATTTGCACATCACAATCTGGCTGCAACACAGGCTCAGTTAAAGAGTGAAATTGCAAACTAGGCAGATCTCTTTTCCTCATTTGAGTATCCTTGATGGCTTAATTTACTGGACGAAAGCACATTTCCTTTCCCCCGGGAGATGAATGTCCAACTGTCTGTTTTTCTGCCTGAGCAGATACTGTCTCCACTAGATGGCAATTGAGCAGGGGCAGAAGAGAGAGAGAGAGAGAGAGAGAGAGAGAGAGAGAGAGAGAGATGCTGAAGCGAAGGAAGGACAGTTTCTAAACAGGGCCACAATGCCCTGGCTGAGCTCCAGACTCACTTAGTCTCACCCACAGGACTCTTTACCATGTCACGTCCGATGTGACCCATAGGAGGCGCCTCCATAGGAAGCAAGATTAATTGAGACCATTTCAGTTTATTAATCCTCCAGGGAGTGCTGGAGTGGAGGAGGCTGAAATGCCTTAGCCAAGGTGTTTTCTGCTGGCACCAAGGAGAGACGTAGTACCTCCTGCTTGTAAGATTCCTTGCATGTAGGTTTTCTGACCTGATCAGAGGGCAATTACCATCACAATACTAACTACAAATAAGAGAGAGAAAGAGAGAAAGAGAGAGAGAGTGTGTGTGTGTGTGTGTGTGTGTGTGTGTGTGTGTGTGTGTTTACTGAAAAACAATTCTAACTCATTTTTCTGGGGTGGGAATATGAGAATACATAGTTGAGAGGAAATGGATTGAACTTTGACTCAAAGGAAAAGGTAAGAGATCCCAAGTGAATGTCTTTGTCATGGTGGAGTCTGGACAGAACACTAACCACTGCCATCTCCCGTTCTGTATTTTGCATCATTGAACAGTACAGAGGAGCAAGCGGAGAGCAATGGGAGATGAGTCAGTTAGTGGATTAGAGGAGGGCGGAAAATGTCTGTTGTTTTTGTTCTCTTTCTTCTGTTTGGGGTGCTCTGATTTTGGGATGCTTTTTTTGGATGTTCCTAAACAGCTGTATCAGCTGTAACAGCTGTTCCCGAGACTACATTGTAATGATCATTTTGTACCAGGGATATCAGCGATATCAGTAGCAGTCTCAGAATATTTGGCTGAGGTACTGGCTACTTTGTGTCCCTGGTACAGAATAATACATGACATACAGACAGACAGACAGACAGACACACACACACACACACAAACACACACACACACACACACACACACACACACAACAATCATACCTTATCAAATGTATATTTTGTAATTTCTATGATTAGATTCACAGAGGATTAATCACCTTTCTTTGTGCCCTAGGGAGTCCTGGCAGGAGGAATACTTCTATGCCAACATGGATCCTGACTCTAAGGTAAGGATGTTTAAATATGAAAGCAATCTCAAATCTTAACATTATCTTTGAGCACAAAATATGCTTCTTTTTCTGCAACCCTCCTTTCTCTGAATAATGATCATGTTTCAAATATATGATTGAGTGATTAAATCGCAGTCATCATCTTCAGTAGTTATGTTGAGAGGTCCTTTTGGGCAGTGTGCCCTCTAAACAAAGCGACCTCATTCAGACATTCCACTGACTGTGTGAAAGAGGATCCATGTTCCACTGCTGACAGACTGAAAAGCATGAAATGACAACACCAGCCCCCCAGACCTTGCTCCAGTTCATTCTACATCCATTTCTCTGTGGACCGAAGCCTCACCCAAAATGTCATCGCTTTAGAAGTTCCGGAACTTCCTGAGTGCTCGGTCCACCATTCTGGGTCCTCAGGGTCCCCTCTCGTCACACTAACCTCTGGATAGTTTAGGTTACAAAGCACTGAGGTCACTACCTGTGGCTAATGAGGTAAAAGCACACCTGTCCTGGTTTTTTGGGCTAAACAGGATGGGCTCGATGGGTGCCGAGGCCTGTTGCCCTCATTCCTCCTTTTGCCACAACTTGTGGTGTGTAGGAATCAAGGTCTTGATGTGGTTTGCATTGCTGTAGCAGGCAGCTCACTGCTCCGGGTTAGTGTGTGCTTCACCTCACTGTGTGCTGTTTCTGTTTTACTAATTCATGGATTGGGATAAATGTAGAGACCCAATTTCCCTCACAGGATCAAAAGAGTATATATACTTATACAGTACTTTCTTATACTTATATGGGGTCAGTTCCTGACTAACCTCTCTGTGTTCCCCCTTGGCATCTGTGTGCAGTGCTTTGCCGTCCGATCGCTGGGCTGGGTGGAGATCCCGGAGGAAGAGCTGACCCCGGGCAAGAGCAGTCTGGCCGTGAACAACTGCATCCAGCAGCTTTCCCACAGCAAGGTGGAGGGCCGCGACGCGGTCGGGGCCTGGGGGGAGGTGAGCTGAACACAGGCAGGCCGTGTCGCATCGCAAGGGGCAACTGAGCTGATGTCTGATAGGGTTTCACTAGCAGCATTTATGCAAACAATGACACTGTCTGTGGGAATAGAGGTCATGGAATACAGTTTTTAATAAAAAGAACATTTTTTTGAGTGGGAGAAATTGAGCTGGCCGTCTTATCAGTTCCTGTCCTTTTTCCCCTTTGAATTCTAAACCTATTTCTGTAAGCCCCAGGTAATATTCCACATTTGTGGAGAACATAGTATTTTATAGCTAATTCATTGAGGGAATGACCCCATCTGTGGCCGATTTAGAACACAGAATTGGAGCGCATCCAGTCTCACTCTCCTGTGTGTCCTGAAAGGGCCAGGATATGATGATGGTTCTGAAGAAAGACACCCTGAGCCTGATGGACCCAGTGGACCACAGTCTGATCCACTGTCAGCCCATCATCAACATCCGTGTGTGGGGAGTGGGATGCAACAACGGCAGGTGAGCCACTCTGCTCCACTCTGTCTCTCTCTCTCTATTTTTTTTTTAAAAAAAGCTCTTTGACAGTATTTTTTCTGTTTCTTTTTTGACAACCTTAACTCTATCAGAATTCTAGAAAAAAAAAAAAAAAAAAAAAAACCTTTCTGGCAAGTTACACCACACTGGCCATAACTCAGGGAAACATAAAAACCATTTAGTCCGCTGAATGAGACCTTGACCGTCCAAAGTTTGTTATTTATGGTAGGCACACAGCCTTGGGCGAGACAAGCATTGAAGGCCACGGTCTGAGTGATTGGACGTGTACATTTTAGCGCTTGCTGAATGTGAGTCTAAGGGCAGCTATTCACAGGTACTCTAGGGAAATCTTCTGGGACAAGGGTGGAGTGGGGTGGTGGTGGTGGGGGGAGTCAGCTCCTCATCCAATGTCACTGTCCGTGGTAATGCAATATCAGAATACAGGCTGCCTAGCAGGCTGTGGACACATCATTGAATGAGATCAGGCTGAAACTGTGTCTGATAGTGATGTGCATAAGAGTGTGTTGTGCTGCAGACACTCTGTTGTCCAGCACCAACACCAAAAGCAAAGCTGCATATCAGTAACTCTCTATCAGGCGTTTTTAACAGATGACTTTCTTCCTTTTTTTTAACTGCAACTCATGAATACAGAGACAGGTAATCCCTTTTTCCTTTTTATGAAAACAAAAATCGGAGTATTATTTTGGTGCCAATATCATTCATGGGTTTGCCAGCTTGCAACCATATCATGGTCCTTAGCATTGACTGTCTGCTCATAAATGATCATTGTGTACTGCGGGGTTAGTCTCTGTAGATGCTGTATGTCTTTTTCCATTGCTTCTGGTGAACCTGCTTTCCTCTCATTCAATAGACTTTGTACATTTGCTATGTTAAGCAAGACCTTACAAGTACCTATTTGAGATGTAGTATGCTCTCTTCCTTCTATTTTCCATGCATGTCTGGTGATGGGGGTGACACTTTTCTTTGCAACGCACACAGAATCCAGAACATTCCTCTGAATGTTTATGTCCATGTTGCCAACATACTGTAGCTCTTTCTAGACTTATTTAGATTGACTGTTTTTCAGTGTCACCACCAGTTGGTTGCAATGAATTGAATATTATCTCATTGAAATTCCACACCCTGTAGTTCCAGCAGTCATTTCTGATGTGGTGTGTTCATCATCCCTTAAGAGATACTATAGTATCAACAGATGAACATACTCAGTTCACTTCAACTCACTGAACTGTGAATTAAAATCAAGTTAACTCTCAGTTAGGAACAAGAGACCTGGTTTATTGTATCCTTCTAGTTTTGTTTGAATATGTAATGAATCAGAAAAATCTCAACAGCCAAAATGACAGGGTCAACTCCTTTTCTAAAGTGACTCATTATTCATTCCTAGAAGACAGACATAGAACCAAAAATGTTCCTTTTTACACAAACAGTCATGATCCATTCAATTATTTGAACTCGGAAAGTTTAGACAGAACATACTGGATTTATGACAGACATACACCCACACCAAAACACCACCTCTCGGCCGTTTTTCACACCCACTGTTGACTAACACAGAGGAGAACGATTGAAGCTGAACATGAAAAAGAGTGGCTGAAACACAGCGATTTAACTCTCTGTTGGCATTCACTTACTGGGTGTTTTCCCTCAAGTTCCCTCGAGCGTCCCCAAGCCTGAGTCTCTTCAAGATAAACTCATCCACAATTCCTTTTGACTCCCACATTTGTCACTAAATAATTTAAAGGCTGCAAAAGCTAGGAGGCATTTTAGGGATATCATCACACGCATAGTGACTGGAGCCCTGACCTATATAAAGAGAAGGCAACTCTGTGTGTTGGAATGTATACAAGACAGACAATAGAATTTACTCATGATAAATAGTTCCATCTCAGCAATACAAAAACGAAGCAATGGATTCTGCTTGTACGATACATAAGACTAGACTGTATGAGTTATCTGTGTTTTATGTTAAAGACTGACTATTGAACTGTAATGCATGCCAAAAGACACGGTTAATAGGAAATTATATGCAACTGATAAATTATTATTACTGATATAAATGCATTATAACCAGGCAGTTGCTGCTCCTGGACATACATGCGTTTCATACGTCTCTGGCGTGCTGTAGTGTTGTGAGTGCTAGCTCTGGAGCTGTGAGGAATCTCTGGTTCAGAGAGATTCTGGTGCCACTTCTCCTCAGGCCAATCTCAACTTAGAGACAATGCATTGCATCCCGCCAGCTCCTCCCCCTGCCCCCCGCTTCCTCCCTCCCACTTCCCCTTCCTTCTGACTGTCTGCCTGCATAAGATCTCATGTCTGACCTCAGGAGGAAGGCCATGGCCGCGGGTGGCCCAGGAGGGTTCTTTTCAGGGAAATTGGACATGAAAACAGTCACAGTTGGGTGAAAATGGAGATGTGTCTGTGCCTCTCCAATGCCAGTGTCTTTGTCACAGAATGCCAAGAGGCCAAAGCGCTAATGTCCCACATGATTGAGCAGTAATCTGCTCTCTACTGCTTTGCATCTGTCAGCCCTGCATGCTAAGGCTTTGAAAATGACCATCAGATCCTGGTAACGACTTTCAAAAGGATATTTCACTATTTCAAAAGGATGATGGCACCAGACACTGTTTTCCTGTCTGTCCGTCCGTCCGTCTGTGCCTGATATGACAGGATGAGAAAAGTTAATAATACACCATGTCAGTAATGAAAAGATGTGCGGATGTGCGGACACATCACTTCTTTGTGTGGCTTCAAAACTTCTGACTGATGAGAGCCATCAGACAGAAAGAAGTAAACATGCTGTACATCGTCATGACTACAGTTTTATGTTTTATGCTGTTGTCATTTTCCCATTCATTGTGTTGGTGTCGCTGTCGCCACATCAACACTCATGGCAAAGAACAGTGCCCACATTCCAAGCAAAGTCCACAATGGTCTTTTTCTCTCTCTCTCTCTTTCTTACCATAACCAGTGTCTTCCCTTTCCCCATGTTTTGTTTCATACTGGCTGTTGGATTCTGCTCCCCTGCAGGGACTTTGCCTTCGTAGCAAATGATAAGGACACCTGCATGCTGAAGTGCCATGTGTTCCGCTGCAATGCTCCAGCCAAGACCATTGCCACCGCGCTGCACGAAATGTGCTCAAAGGTGACCACGAACCCCTGCAAACTCACGCAGCTCTCTCAGGCTTCGCAGAGTCTTCTCTACTTGCTAATCAGGATGTAATTCATTGTTCTGCAGATCTAAACCCTAACCCTGACCATAAAACTCCCCAAAAAGTTGGGGTGTTCTTTTAGAGATGTACAGTAGTGTTTGTAGAGATGTAGTGTAAGAAGTTGTGTGTTTGTAAGCATTTCTGTCTCTGTGTGTTGCCAGATCATGTCAGAGAAAGCAGCCATGCACCCATCCATGGCAAGGTCTCTAACAATGGAGAGCATCTCTCCAGAGGACCTGCCCAGACAAGGTAGACCGAGCAGCACACAATTAACAACCATGAAGGACACTGAAACTATGACACAGTCTGTGTAAAAACTAGATGTACCGCAGAGCGGTACAAAATATGACCGCCGCCCAGTCCAGCACATTTTTTCCACAAAAATAAATCACGCTGAAAGGCCTATATGGTTCTAACTGTCTCACTAAATGGCATTATCCACACTCAATTCTCACTGGTATCTGCTAGACAACAAGTACCAAAACATGATTAGTTCATAGATTTCACATGTAAAATTCATTTTATACAACCCCACCTCCATCTTGCCTGTTTATAATTCTGAGAAATTCTTGATTGTTTGTGTTATGTTTATGTTATGTGTGTGTGTGTGTGTGTGTGTGTGTGAGTGTGTGTGTGTGTGTGTGTGTGTGTGTGTGTGTGTGCGTGCGTGCTTGTGTTTGTGCCTGCGTATGTGCCTGTGCATGCAAGCGGACATATATCTACTGTGTGAGTATGTGTCATACGTATGATTACTGTGAATGTATGTGTGTGTGTGTGTGTGTATCTGTTTGTGCACATGTGTGCACATGAAAGGGGTTAACATGACCCCTGGAGGCAAACATCTGTGAGGAAAAAATGGTCATCCTAGGCCCCAGTTCTCAAGATATTCACAGAGAACTGTGTCTGCCCTACCCCTTTTCCACCCCAGCCAGCTGGGGTCCAGTCCAAACGAAAATAGGGGTTCCATGCTATCAAAACGAAAATGACGGTTCCATGCTATCCATGTGGGGTACATGCCCACATAAATTTTTTACCCGGTCCCCATGAGTGTCCACAAATCCTTGTTGGTTTTTGTGCAGTTTTAATTTTGTGCAGTTTTGACCTTGTCAGCCAGAGATATTGTGATGAAAACACCTAATTTTTTGCTTTTTAATTTTTAACTAGGTGGCTATACATGAAATAAGTGGTAATGGGATGGGTTGACATGCCCCTTAAGACCAACATACATAAAAAGATGGACCTCCTAGGCCCTACAGTTCTCGAGATATTCACAGAAAACTGTCTCCGCCACCTACAGGCCAGTTGGTGTATAGTAACATAAATTAATTTATTGTGTGGCCCCCATGAACGGAATTCCACAAAACTTGGCGTGCATACAGAAGGTGTCATAATAATCATACACTTCCAATTTCGTGCAGTTTTGACTATGTTCACAGGTCACAGATACCTTCAATTACAACACCTCATTTTGCTTTTTTGTGTTTAACTAGGTGGCTATACATGAAATGAGTGGTTATGGAATGGGTTGACATGGCCCCTTGAGATCAACATACAAAAAAATGGTCCTCCTAAACCCTACGGTTTTCGAGATATTCACAGAAAACTGTGTCTGCCCTACCCTCCTTTCCAGGGGTCCAGTCAGCGGGGGTTACAGATCAAAACGGAAATTTGATGGTTCCATGCTATCCATGTGGGGTTACATGCCCACCAAGTTTTAAAGCCTAGTGTACCCGGTCTTTCAGTGTCCCCCAGGGACTCATTGAGTGAAATTTGGGCATGAGAAAAAAGAAAAAAAAAAAAAAAAAAAAAAAAATATCTGACTAAACCTATAAACCTATGCAATTAACATATGACCCTAGTCTCATGCTTGGGAGGCATTCTTGGGGGTGGGACAGAAATTTTTTTTTGGACTAAATGCAATTTCCTGAATTCTGGTACATTTTACCAGGTTATTTAGATACTTCTATATAACAAAATAAAGCCAGCCTACGAAATTAATAAAAAAAGTAAATCATGCATAATTTAAAAATAACTCAATATATAGGCTACTTGGCTACGCAATAAGGTTTCCATTACAGCACTGCGGACGTTCAATGAACGCATGAAAGCAGATAAATTAAATATCAAACTAAAGCGAAAATGTCATGCTTTTGAAGGCCTACCATTGTGCAGTCTAGCTGTGGTTAGTGACGTGATGCTGTTAATGGGGAGTTTTACATAAACCTATAGGTTATTATTTATTTGGCGTACAAACAGCACTGGTATTTCTCGCGACGCAATAGTGGGGGGGGTCAAACTAACAATTTTAAAAAGTGGGTGGGTGTTTTGTAAGAATTTAAGAAATGTTTGTATATTTTAACTTTTAAATGCATCAATCTGGTGCACTTTTAAAAAACAAATTCAGAGGTCAGACTTGCTTATTTTTTATGGAAATATTTGTGCTGTAGCCTAAGCTATTTTGCACTTCAGAATTATAACCATGCATACACAGGTGGAATAGTTATGGTGATATTGCAATAAGTTCAAAACCACAAAACATATGGTCCATTTCACAGTTCAGAAATGTTCAGCACTCCATGAAATTATGCAGAAGTGGTCACCTGTGTTTTTCAGCTAGTTCATTTAAGATAATATATTGGTCATTGTAATGGCCATAGCCTACAGGCTATTCCTTTTTCAGGATGTACCCATATCTGCATGATGTGAATGTTTGCATATGGCTTATGTCAGGCTTTATATCAATATTTGTGTCTCCTTATTTGATTTTCTTTATATTTTTTTGCATTAATGTCACTAGAAAGCATGGCAATATAAATATATTCATTTATCTGTGTAAGTGGGATTGGCTGGAACCTGACAATATAAGAACCATGATAGTGGGATAATCTACTGAGCAATTTACAAAAATGTATGTAGGCCTACTGACAAATAGTTTACATTAGAATACATTATAATTTAAGCCCCAATGAGGCTATGTAGAAATGTGTTTGCAATTTCAAAAACAGAGGCATGCTTTATATCCTCGTGTATTCGGTGCACGGGTTTGCTGTTTATTGTGATATTAGGTTTGCCACATGTTGTGTGAAGGGTTAGTGAGATATTACAACCGAGAGTAATGGGTGTGCACTGTGTGCAAAATGCAAATATGATTAGCCTAAATTGCACGCCGGTTCAATGATAATTTTCTCAAACCATTTATCACAGCAACTTGGCGCTAATATCATTGGAAAGCTTAGATTCCGCTCGTTCACATGATGTGTGATATCATGTATAGGTTTAGTTTAGTTGAACCTCATCTGCCAGGTATTTGACCTACCACGTTGACACTTCAGCGTGAAAAATACTCAAAGCATAGGCCTACCTGAAGCCGGGCGAATGCGCCTGGGATGGCTTTTGAAGTAGCATCGCAAATGAGAGAAAATTTGGAAAATTCCACAGACAGGGGGTGCTCTTGAACCCTCTCACCGTCTCTGAAAGCATAACCGTGGCTCAACAGGTAGACCTATAGGCTAAACTAATTTTTCAGGCATCTGACCGACCGGGTTGACACTTCAGCGTGAGAAATCGTGGGTGTGGCGTGTGAGTGTGTGAAACTAATCACATGCGTGTGTCTCACGGCCAATGCGTGAGAGTTGGCAGCTATGGAAGCCCGGTCATCGAAGTTTTTACCCCATAAAGCCCACCAGATCACTCGCTTGAGCTAGTTCTATGCTGTTTAGATCATGTACACAAAAGTTAGAGGGCAGTGTTTCAATTTCTCTCAATTTGGACATGCTATACATCTTTAGATCGGTTAGATTGTCCACAATTCAACCGTTCAGTTTATTTTACGGAAACAATGAGCACCGAAGTAGGCTACAGTCAAGATTTACCAACATGGTAAACAGGCAAAAGGAAAAAAAACACAGTAAAATTGATACATCTTTTTTTTTATTCACTCACTGTCTTCCATTTAGTTTAATGCAGTTTCTTTTCACATGTGCACTTTGTACAAGCACTATGTCCAAAAGAAACTAGAGGAGTTAGATTAGTGGAATCCAACACAGTCTTACACGCCATCTTATCACTACGTTGGAAGTGAATCATGGCCCTGTTCTGTGTGTCTTAGTGGACTTCCTGGATGCGGTGAGGCAAAGGGTGCAGAAGTTCGAAGTGGAGTACATTGGCAACCTGCCCGTGTCCAGGGCAATGGGTGAGTCACTTTGGCAAACAGCCTAATGCTACTTTGTTCGTGACCTCGGGGTTATAGCTCAGGTTACAGCTTGTGTTGCACGTTTCGTGAACAGCTATGCACAGTCACGCTTGCATAGAACCTGAAAGTAATGTGAGTTAGATGCAAATATACTTGGGTGGACAGTCCTTTTTGCTGTGCGGACAGTTTGACCTTTGTTCCTTTTTGTGATTGTATTGCATTGTCTCATTTTGATGGAAGAGATCAAACAGAAATAGTGTGTGATCTTTGCAGAGCTACTGATTGGAAATAGATCAAATGGCCCAGCGTTCTTCCTGCTGAGTTGAGAGGAACCCTAGATAAATCAATGATCATAGCACACCCCAATCTGAGGTCACAAATAATTATGCAATTATCATCACTAATTACTATATTTGCAAAGTTACAAGGGTCTAATCAGTCTCATTACAGTATTTGGCGCTCTGTCTCCATAAGATAATCAAGACTGAAATACATTTAAATATTTAAATATAAAGTATTTCAAGCATGTGCAGCTATCTTGTTTCTACCAACCACTATGACAAACACTATGCCAACACAGTACATACAGTAGTACAACTTTTTTTTTTTATTTAGAAAAAGAGATTTACATTAGCCTTGCTCCAATTATAAAACAAAATGGTATGAAAGAAACTTGCATTGAACGTGCAGCCATCTTGTTTCTACCAATCATTATGACAAACATCTGGGGAGTGAAATGTTTGTGTTGACTAACTGAAGATGTCTAACAGCGCGTGTGGCAGCAGAGGGCTGTGAGGCCTAATCCTCAGTAGGAAAGCCCTGGACATATTCTGTCATTCTCAGTCCGTCAGGGTCAGCATGGCATTGCCCTTTTGCCTGATATTTCTTTAAAAACATCAGTGGATCCCTCTCCAGACGCTAAACGGATACATCCATCATTGTGTCTCAGAGAAGGAACACTGAGTTCAGACATTTAACCTTCAACTCAATGCAGAAGTAACAGAGGCACAAAAGGGGAACAGAATGCAGTTTGCTGTTGCTTGAGGTGTGTGGCTGGAGGCAATTTATTTGTGTCATTCTACTTTTCCCCTTTTTTACAAGTATGCATTCCCATTCCGGTAACACTGTACAAAACTGCAGTATTCATGAAACATTATAAACATAATTATAAATGTTCATAAAGTATACATAATGCATTATAGTAACGGGCATAAATTAACTTCTATTAAGAATATAAAAAAACATTTGTCGAATAAAGTAAGCATCTAACATAAGGCAAAGATGCTGTCATTATAAGGAGGTTAAAGAAACATTCTGATACATTCAGATATGTGAGATTCTGAATGAATTCAGTCATAACGATGTGTGAATAATTATATAGACTTGTGGCAACCATTATGAGGCATTATGAAGACTCGTAACTCTAAGAATGTGTTTAAAATTATGATACTGGGTACTTAAGTACTGTTACCCAAATTCCTGTAGAGGTGTATTAGAATGTGGTTAGTGTGAACATTATTTGATGTGTGTGTGTGTGTGTGTGTGTGTGTGTGTGTGTGTGTGTGTGTGTGTGTGTGTGTATTCACGTATTCACAAGGTATGGAGGTTTTAAACCGGGCCATAGAGAGCATCCTGCACTCCAGAGACCGAGACGAGTGGGAGCCCATTGTGATCCATGTGTCAGACACCATGATGTCCTTGTGGAAAGGAGAGGTGAGGCCAGGACCTACTTTACACTGCAGTTGAAGGACACAGTCCATGTGCACCAGAAATTGTCCTTGTGCTGCTTTGGATACAAACATGCTTTCATATACAAGGACATTAACATTGTTTTCCGTTACATTTAACGGTTTACGTTCTGTTATGTTCTAGATTTCTGTTCTATGTTCTCTGTCTCAGGATGGAGACGAGCCTTTCTGGGAGTCTCAGGTGAGGTACCTCACCTTCCTGGGCGTGGGTCACGACATGCACACCTTCGCCATAATCGTGGACGCCGGGACGCAGCGCTTTGAGTGCCATGTGTTCTGGTGTGAACCCGACGCCGGCTACATCTCCGAGGCGGTGCAGGCAGCCTGTATGGTATGCTGAGTCAGGGGTCGCCTTCGCTCCCCGTAGCGTTTAGAGGGCACTGCAGCATCGTCGACCTCTGAATCTAATATTCTCTTCACAGATGTTGGAAACGTCAGGCTACTCAGTTTAACACTGGCATCACTGTGGTTGGCTCGATAATGCCACTTCGAATGCCATATTTAACCTAATGTCTAATTTTAGTTAACAAACTATAAAATAGCTTAGTGTAGTCTTGGAAAACACACTGGGTCGGTTTCCCATACATGGATTAAGCCTAGTCCATGACTAAAAGACTTCAGTGAAAATCTTCAGTGAAAAAAAAATCTTAATCTAGGACAAGGTTTAATCCATGTATGGAAGACAAGGACACATTGTAGGCCTACTCATCAAGTGATTTCTGAATACACTTGCACTGAGCAGGTTTGAACATTACACTGACCATAGTGGCAGACCAAGCAGAGAGTGTTGTGGCTGAAAATCAGAGACATGCTGTAACTGTGTGTGTGTGTGTGTGTGTGTGTGTGTGTGTGTGTGTGTGTGTTTATTTGTGTGTACACTGTGCAGGTGCAATACCAAAAGTGCTTGGTGGCTCAGACTCCTCCTCCAAGGTCGAAGATGTGGCGCGCGGGCTCCAAGGTCAAACGCGCCAACTCCATGGACGGCTCCACCTTCCCACCGCGCTGCCAAGGACACTCGCCTCCAAAGATGGCCTCCTCTGGCGTCAAAAAGGGAATGCTGGCCTTCTTTGAGACGTTTCGAAACAAACAGCCGGTGATGCCCACACCATAGCACCTGGGGTGGGGTGGGGTGGGGGGGGGGGGGGGGGGGTGGAACCATAGGCCAGGAGAGGGGGGGTACTAGAAAACTGTAGCTGCTGACGATGTAAAAGTATAGCATGATGAAAAGAAGAGGGACCAGACAGGATATTGAAAAAGACTATGAGAGATAAAATGTTCAAATTCATACCAGCTTGTCCAGAAATCACTTTCCAAGGATTACTCAGCCCTTATAATAAAAATACAAACAATTAGGATTACAACAATAACAACAATAAGCTTACAAAACTACACTAACTACAGTACAGAAAAATGGTACATGTCTGGTCTCCTGCTACTAGTGCTTTGTCTCTGTGGATATACATATCTTAATTGAGCTGGTGTGTGGTATACTTGGGTGCTGTGCTCTCACATTCCACAGCCTGGAACTCCTTAGTGTCACCAATAGGAATGTATCTCGACGACACACAGGTTTTCGACTTAACATTAGGACATCACTCCCACAGTTGTGGAAGTATAGCCAAGGAACAAAAGAACACTGCAATAAAATGACCATTGACCAACAACCACAAAACATTTTTTTCAATACATAGGAAAACAGTATATATTTTAAAAACGTAGCGTGGTCCTTGTATACTCAATGTGTGTAGAAGATGTACTCATTTTATTTGGGTCACTTTTAACTTCCAAAGTAAACTGTAGAGATCTTAAGCAATTCACACTATTACCGAAAGTCAATCTCGTAACTGTATCTGTAATCCCTGAAAACTGTGGCTCTGTTTTGTGTTCAATATGAAAATTGAGGCTAGCATCTTTTTGCATAGCATCCTTTGGAATTAAAATTCCTGACACATAATAATTCAGATCAAAATGAACTGAACTCGCTCACACTCAACCCATATGCTACTTTAGAATCTCATGACAATACACAGCAAGACTGCACCAACACAATAAAATAAACACCAGTTCATTGTTAAAATACAGACAACCTGAGCACATGACTGACAAAATGCATTGTAGTGAACTGCTCAACAAGTCAACTGGCTGCAGCCAGCACAGTACATAGTACAACATTTTTCCATTTATAAAAAGAGATTAACATTTACCTTGCCGAGATTATAAAGAAAATGGTATGAAAGAAACTTTGAACATGACAAAATGACTGCATCTGGATGGTTATATTTAGATATTTTTTGCTGACTGCCCCCTACAGCTTACTGGCATCACTGCATGAGTTTGCACAAACCTTGGAATGCACATTCTAAATGGTATTTGAGATTTTAAATATATATTTTCTATTGCAACAGGCATTAAATCAAATTAATCAGAGATCCAATCAGAAGCGTTATCCAAATTGATCTATGATTAAAAGAACCTGAAAAGCTAAAAAGTTAGCTCTAGCTCTGGCTCTGGCGTACTTGAATGGCAAGTGGGTTGCATTGACATCTGTAGGTAATTCCACCAAATACAGGCATTTGCTTTTGGCTGTTGTTTGTTTTTATGTATACAAATCCTGAAAGTTCTCTGCTCATCAACACAAATGGACGCCAGTGCTATATGTTGGCCCCTGAAACCTAAAGCATGCTTCTTTGAGAGGCTGTGAAATCTGTGTGCATACATGTGAATGGCACTAAAGAACACTGATGTGAACCTACACATTATATATGCAACTGCTCCTTATCCTAGACTTTGAATACAGTGTGTGTTATATAACAAATCAATCAACTCAGGTCTTCTTGTTGCTTAAAATTGGTTAAATGATACATAGATGGTGAAGCCATCCGATATTGTAAGTGAGGACAACGTCACTACAGCATGTAAGACCAATGTATGGAGAAAGCATTGTGTAGGAAAATTAGTCTGGACTACTGTTACAAAGTGGTTATGTAGCACCTTGTGTTTATCAATTACTCTATTTTGCTATTTATACTATCAGAATGACGTCTTTCTCTTTCTTTCTCTCTTGCTCTCTGTTCTCTAGCACAAGACTAGATCATGTATATGGAGCTGTTTTTTAATGGAGAGTTCTCATTCTCACTGTTGTACCAGACTGGATCCACACAGTGGCAATCTATGTTTGACTATTAAACTGCTTGATTACCTTTGTTGTTCCTGTCTGATCGGTATTTGATTAACACATCAAAAGTCAATAATTCTCACTATTGTAAATACAAACTGCGTCAACTGAACTGTAATTAAACAAGTGTATGGACAGCATCCATGTTCAGCTGGAATTGGCTCAGAGGTGCAAATAGAAGTTACAGTGTTTTAAATTTACTAAGAACACTGTACTAAGACAATTTTGCCATAAAAAACATGTAATGACCAGGTTTTACTCTTTTCATTAGATTAACTGTTTCCAAAAATCTGCCCAAGCTATTGGTTTTATTATTAGCATAGGGTTCATATCTTGTATAATCAAAGAAAGGTTAGCTTACCTTGCAAATATTATATTGTAATGAATCTGCAGATAGCACAACATGAGTTGATAGTCCTCTCTTCCTCATGTATGAAGATTATATGATACTATTATATTGCCTACTCATGACACAAATTCTATGATATGGCAGCATTATTGCTAAAATTATCCTACCACACAAATCAAAGCTGTGGGGTATAAATTACTAATTCATGACATTTAAAGGAAGTGTTGGTCATGCAACTCTCCGGAGACTACATTTCACATCTCATTTTAATTTTCCCTCAGTAATTCATAAAGACCCACGGTAACATATACATGGATACTTTGTGCATTTTAAAAAGCCTTCAATAAAATAAAATGCATTATAGCATACCCCAGCAATTAAGCCCACATTCAGGGGATAGGATGTCATACATTTCCATTAGGCTACTATTAATCATGATACAATTTAAGTAAAATAATCAAGGATTAACCATAGCTTTTGAATTTGACGTAATAAAGCTAGCAAATTCTTTAAAACATGATTATTAGTGGTATTTGTTTTCTGGGTTCTTGGCGCGCGCAAGCGCGCTTGGTGCACAATGGAGATGTTTGCGTGTGTGACAGAGCAACCGGATATCCGTGACCTGGCTTGAAAAAAAAGGGAAAATGTGCTCACGTGTCCCGGATATACAAGAATTTAATGTATTGAGATAGGTGAAATTGCAATGGCAGACATGTATATCAAACCGGGTAAGTCTTTACACACTGTATAAGTAGTACTGTGGTACTGTGACCATATAAATTAAGGCCATGTCCGAATCGGCTACGTGGCCTTACTGTATTGTTTACATGCGGCGAGTGTCCATCAGCTGATGGAATGTAGCCTGATCATAGAAATCCGAGCTAACCACTAACAGTGCTTTTTAATTCCAAATAAGTATGTTGTAGCATAACAAGGTAATGTTGTATTTCATCTTATCAAAATCAGTAGTCTACTGTCAACTTATGGCAAGATCTGATAAATGGGTTTAGTGTCTAAAGTTAGTGTCGCTTTAGCATACTTTTTAAGAGTTATATGTTGTGGCATAATCACTGTTTTGAACTTGTTTGTGTTCATGGATAGGTAATCAGGAGCGTGGATGGAACGACCCCCCACAATTTTCTTACGGTTTACAGACGGCTCAAGGCAGTGGCCCCAAACGTCTACTCAATAAGAGAGTGCCACCTCCTCAACTCTCTGGACCTCAGAGTATGTAAAAAGAAAAAGAAAAACTTGTCTATGATGGACTATATTTTCTGTGGCTGCCACTTGTCTGTGCTGTGTCTAACCTCATCCTATATAGCACTTGAGGTGACTACCACCTGAAGGATTGACTGATTTATTTCTCCAAATAGAAATAACAAACAGATTTGTATATTTATTCTTGTAATTAGCTGGTATGGGATCCGTTATCCACTATATCTATGACCTTATCTATGATTCCCCTGTGTCATCCATGTCCATCTGCATCCACTATGACTTTAACAAGATGACAAAAATTGATAATGAATACACTAATGATACACTAATGATAGTGATAATGATAATAATATTGTAGATTGCTATTGGGTCATGTCAATTCAACCAGGGCCCACACACTTAGGTCTCAAAAAATTCTGAAAAAATGAACCTATGGTACTCAGGAGACACACTGTAAAATAACTTTTATGTAAGATCAATACTTTCCAAGATAAAGCCAGTTTTACGGGGGGAGGGGGGTGTCGATTTTGTTCAGCCTCTTTTTTTTTTGTCAAAGTTCACAAGCTAATAACACAAGAACTAAATCATGTAGGAGGCTCAAATTTTACATGCTGGTTCATAAATAGGAATAGTATGTAGCAAAATTGTCACGTTTGGTCTGGATGATCCTGCGTGGTCATAGCTGTCCCTCAAAGTGTTCCTCTGTTTAGGCCTTCATAAGACATATTTGTACTCAACATAGGCTCTTAATTTATTTTCCTTATTGAGATAAGTAGAAACACTCTCATAAAAAGCAGTGAACAGAAAATAAATTCCTTCAGGGTCTGAACAGCAGACCTCACAAGTCTGAAAAATCATTTTGGATCTCATTTTCAGAGCACATTAACACCTTGTGGGAATGTACGAAGATTTTTAAAAATATTTTTTCTGTAATCTCCATGATCCCTTCTTTTTAAAAACACCAATTTGACCTGTCTTATGCAAATCTTTCTTTTTTATTTCCCACCTTTAACATGGGCAAAATGCACCATTGAGATCTATATGTTTTGTATAGAGTATCCACAGGTAGCACTAAAATCACTGAAATTGAAAAGGATATCCCCACCCTTGCTCAGGTACTCTCGGGTGATCCCGTCAGAGCAAAATTTGCCTTTGGTTATTTACTTATCAATGCTATACAAAACATATTGATCTCAATGGTGCATTTTGTGTTGTTTTGAATAGCATTGATGGAAAGAATAAATAACCACATTTTGCTCTGACGTGATCACCTGAGAGTACCTTAGCAGGGGTGGGGATATCCTTTTCAATTTCAGTTATTCAGTGATTTTAGTGCCACCTGTGGTTGACACGTCAGTACGTATTTCACCCGCTGTATACTTCATTTATTTGCTAATTTGAATACAAGACAGGACAATGAAATGGCCAGAATGACCAAATAGGAGACGTGGCTCCAAAACAACATAGAGCCCTGAACCACTTAACGAGAGCATCCATCACATTAATTATGTCCACAGCAGTGCAGCAGAACATCAGTGCAAATTTTTTTTTTTATATATATAATTTAGTTTAATTATTTTCACCAGGCCCGTCTCCAGGGATACCCCCTCCACCGAGTCTCTCCACTCCTCCCGCAAATCCAATACCGCCACCGAGTTGTGGAATGACCCCACCACCCCTGTGTATGACCGCATCACTGGCCCCGCCATCACGGCCGTCTCCTGGGGTAGCACAGACAGAGTCTCCCATCACAGACTCAGAAGGGGAGCCCAGTGTAGATGAGGTTGTCGCCCTCCTTCAGTGGGCACTTACAGCCTGTAGGAAATCTGTTAAGGTAAATAACATGAATTACTCCTCAGTCCTCAATCTGAAGTAGGCTAGTTACTGAGCTTATCCATTCCCATTTCTTCATTATTCATGCAAAGCAGCTAGGCCTAAATTCAGTGAATTGTACAACTTTAACACTAAAGTAATATTGAGTAGATGAGTTTTCCTCTGTAGATCAGTAATGCAGTGCCAACAGGTGAGCACATTCTCAGAAAAACTACAGAAAGAGTGCTTATGTCTTACATGTTTAGTTTGTGATTCTGATATAATTGACTTTTCTGTCAAATTCAGCAAATTGCTTCTCAAAGGCCTCTAGCTTTCTGCTCATTGTGTGCACTCAAAAGATGCGTTTGTGCACAGTTCTATCAATGTAAACTCATAGCTCGGACTAGGCTAAGCCATAAACAATTCCAAGAAATCAACATGTTGCTTCAGGAGCGTGGAAGGGAGAAGTGCAATTTGATTGGCTGTTGAGCTCAAATATGAAGAATCTTAATTTTGACAGAATTGCAGACTTGGCCAGAGCCTGTAAAGAATCATAGAATTGGTCAGATTATGCCATCCCTGATAGCTGAGTAGTATGCTGGATATATGAATGTAATTTAGGTCAGTCATTTATTTTATGTCTTCAGATCTTTGATTAAACTGAAGGATAGAACATTTCAATCTTGCTTTTGAGGAACTAAGCCCTTTGAATTCTTTTAGAACTTGTACTTACAGTTCTGATGTTAACACCTATTAATGTTCATGTACACATGGTAACTTTAAAAATATGTATAGTCTGTCAAGAGTATAAATGCTATATTTTTTATGAGTTTTAAATTGTTATGTTTTTCTTTGTCACCTATAGAAGCAAGTGTGTGATGATGTTGACAAACGTCTGAAGGTGTTTGAGGATATGTGGAAGAGTGGGAAGCTTTCACTTCCTGTCAAGAAGAGGATGAATCTTCTGGTTCAAGGTCAGTGGTCTAACCTTTAGAGAAAGAGAGGAAAGAGAACAATCATTTTTAGAATTTGGGTGCATATGTTAACTCCTGAATTCACATGATGGATAGGAACATTATTTTTCAATGTGCCCTTCACTGCATGGATGAAATGACCAACAGGCAGTGCACAGTGACCATATTTACATGCACAATAATAATCTTAATGTTAGGATTTAGTCTATCATTAATATTATTGTTTGTATTATTATTAAGGCTATATCATTTTAATTGTTATGTTAATGTCATGTTTATTGATGTGTTCTTTGCTTAGAACCATGAACATAAACATAATCTGATATTGGCCTTACCAATATATGATCCAGTGGATCCAATTTCCATTCTTTGAATATGGTTAAAAACCTTAGTTTGACCAAGGGGAACCATACTTTGAAATGGTATGACTGTTTGAACTGAACACTTGAATCTCTCCACACATCCTAGCACATTTTCCTACTTGTTGGGTTTAGTACACAACTACACGTACACAGGGATGGTAATATTATTTTTTACAGCTCACAAAAATACCTTTCTAATTTGTACGTCACGGTAGGTAATGCGCTAAATCCCTCAGTGCGTGAACAAAAGTTAACGTTAATACTAGGCAAGATCATGTTGCTAATTAAATGCAGAGAACGATCCTACATGCAAACTTGGGTGAGTCAGCTCAGGTGTGTTCCTGCACAAACAAGGAAGTTCTTTTGAATGGGAATTTCTTCAAAGCCACACAATGTTGGTAAAACTTTAAAAAAAGGACTGTACAGTCAACATATTCTTATATGTTAAATTAAATTGCTACTGATCTCTGAACTCATTTATGCTTGATTCCGCATTGTATCTGCAAGTATTGGTAACACCACATGGGATGAAGTGTGTCCATGTGCTGAAGTGTGTCCAAGGTGTGCATTGTGGTTTCAGATTGAAGTCCTCTGTGTTAAATCTTATTTCTTAGCTAAATGAACACCTTTTGAAGGCTGTGTTGTCAATGTAGAAACTCAGTCACTTAAGTAATTTTGTTCCTCAATGCAGAGATGAAAAGCCACAATTGGAATGCAGCTGATGAAATCCATCGATCTTTAATTGTTGACCACGTGAATGAGGTCAGCCAGTGGATGGTCGGGGTCAAGCGCTTAATTGCAGAGACCCGAAACCTTCAGCCTGAACACCTGTGTGCTGCAGACGCCGAGCAGACTCCGAGCTGCACATCTGACGATCCCAATCCTGAGTAGTCTCGTTTGGACTTGTGCTTAAGCCATCTGAAAAGGTTGTGGGAATCATGTGGCTGAAGGGCTTCCTTTGCATACCTCTTGAGACTGAACTTTCTCCCCAGACAGTGTGGAATGATGGGGGAACTTCAAAGCTGCTGACTCATCAAGCTCGATTCATTGACTGCATTCTCCTCCATCCTTCTACTGTCTATCTGCCTTATCTTATTCTAGCTGTACACGACAGACAGAGACACAGTCAAAGAGAGACAACTACACCGCAAAAGAAAGTTAATGCTATATGGACTTGCTAAGACCTTGGAATTATGCATGAAATCTGTGTGATTAAGTCAGTGCTATGTATCTCTCATTTATCTTCAGGAATCATACCTCTCGAATCAGAAGTCAACCTTCAAGTTTATTTAAGGCCATTCTGCCATAATCTATGTCAAGCTTGTTGTCAAGCATTTTCACTGTGTAATATCCATTAAGTATACAATTCTCTGTGTATTTGATTGGATTCTCCATTTTCTTCAGTTGTTCAGATCATGGTTGTTATCAGTAACCATGGTTTGTGTTTCTGTGAGGGAATACAGTGCTGGTGCTTTGGGATCTGAAATTTCTAAATAATTTTTCCACTTTTGACACCTCTCTGTTTCCATTTTACCTGTTTTGCACATTTAAAAGACAACAAAGGGAAAGAAAATAATACTCATTGTTATTGACAGTTAATTGTTACTGGACAAAATTCTTTGTTACAATAATCTACAATATAAATAATCTGAAAATAATCTTCCGAATGAATAATTATCATAAATGACCATACATTGGTAACTTTTTTGTTAGTTTTTCTTCATGTCTGCACACACCAAACTAAATATCCACTGTGATTCATCCATTTAAAACATAATCTATTCTTTAACATTAAAGGCGTCCTATGCAAGTTTTTTTTTACCTGAACAGCTTTTACGGCAATTGTTCAATATCCTACTATTTGTATTAAACAGTGTAATATTGCCATGACAATCCACATGTCTGGTCTGAGATTATCTAGCCCAGTGTTTCTTAACTGGTGGGTTGGAACCCAAAAGTGTGTCACGGAACTGTTCTGGGTGAATTGCGGAGCTTGTGGTTAATAAATAAATAAAATGGTACCTTATTAGATCTAATATTGGACCTTTAATTTAACAGACTTTATTTGTGGGCAATTTCAGTCATTACCATGTACATAGGCAATGTTAATGTGACAGGTCATGTTAGACATAATTAGTAGGCTGTGATCCTGAATATTTGAAGTAGGCTAGGATATGGATTCCCGTAAATTGAGGACAAAATAGGAAAGAAACCCCAGAATAATGTGCAGTGAATTGCTGGCACAAGAAAGCATGGAACCATTAAAACTAAAATGCCACATGGAAACAAGGCACCCCTGTCAAAGTCAAACCTGTCCTACTTTGAAAGGTGACATCAGGAGTTGAAGACTTCACAAATGTAATGCCAAACATCCGCATGTTCCAAACAAGTAGGTCTACAGGCACTTTGTGTGTCTTACCATGTAGCTCACCATATCTGTTGGCTTGAACGCTAAAATAATATATGGGTTGTGACTTTATGAACATGGGAAATTGTGGGTCCCAAAGCCAGACCAGTTAAGAACCACTGCTCTAGCCGATAAACATCCACCTGCACGGTGTCCAGATAGAAGGGTACAAGCCATGAGTGGTATTTACGACAGTGTAAAATACAAAAATACTCGACAACTTAAGGGGGAGCCTACATTGGATACCTTTAATATCCATATGTGTGTTTTTGTGCTTTGCTCATTGACGGTCAAAGCTGCACAATGAGCAATTGACCTGGGAACAAATACTTTTTTAGTCACTTTTAATACTGTAATACCTTTAAATACTTAAATACTTTTAATACTTTATTAAGTTATACACTTGTACCCACAAGGTCATGAACAGAACAGAAATGGTTGATATTGTCATTGGATTTGACATGCTTATTGCTGCACTACTCACCTTACACCACTGGGCGGCAGTGTGTATATGTCTAACTCTAGAGGAACTACAAAACAGTGGAATAGTCCCTTGGTAATGACTATAATAGAACAGCAACAGCAGAATAATGCACACACAGAACTGGTTATTGCTTAAAGAATAACAAATCTGTTTGATAAAATACTGAATCTACCTACCTGACACGCCGATGGTTCTGGAGTCTGTAGTGGAATCCTGAATCCAGAGGGCAGAACCGATACAGACAGCCATCCCTGCATGGCTAGGTACAGATAGTCTAGGGACCAATAAAGAACACTTAGGTTCCACAGCACAGAATGAGTTTTAATCCGTGGACATCTGCTTTACATGATCATGATTCAGTGCAGTGTCACTTCTATTAGACTGTGTCTGAACTAATGTTCATCTTTTTACCATCCACTTTCATGTCTGCAAATACTCCCTGGAGGTCCCACTTATTTAAAAAAAAAAAAAAAAAAACAGAATTCTGAGTACTTTCAGTTCTGTTTGTTGCTGTATCAACAGTAGAGCGTCACAGAACATTTGTGTTTGGTCCCAGTGTTTGGACATCTCATTGGTGATCGGTGATTCATTCAACATGAGCATCACAGATGAGCATTTTCATTACTGTTAAACGCTGCCTCAATGTTGTAGGCCACTCCCAAGCCTGGCCAACAAGCTGTCACCGGGAATGTGTGTGTTTGATAGTCCATATCCATAAAAAAGCTTTCAAGTTGTGCAGGCACTCTTTTTCTGCAAGTGTCTGCAATGAAAGGAATTAGGTTATAGGCATGTACTGTACCAGCAATAAAAAAATCTGATGTTTGTCCAAGAAGGAAAAATTTTCACTGGCTGAACATAACATAGTAGAGTAGAGTAGAGTTACTGAACTGTGTTGACTCATAATTAAGTATTTATGGCTGGCCATGACATAGTGCCAAAAGAAACAGAGATATTGCCATGGAGTTTTGCACTTTTAACAGTATGTTGGAGAAAGAATGGAACTTCCCATTATTTAAACAAAACAAGAACGAGAATTGTAAACACTATCTTCTAATCATTTGTTTTTAGCCCAGCTTTATGGATTAGTCCAAAGCAAGATGTAACTAGTTTTGAGGAGTATTCGTGACAACTGGATAGCATCCCAGAATGCAGCGGCAACCTCCGTAATGTGAGCAGGAATGCTGGGAAACAGAGCAGATCCTAATCTTTCTTTCTCGCAAACTGGTAAGACTTTTTAGAACATCAACCATTGGCTGATATTTATTTCTTGTCAGTCATGCCTGTTGCTAAAGATTATTTTCCTGGCGTGTTGGTATGGCTTAGACTCTTCCTCATCATGTGTCCATCATGTGCCCTTGGAAACGTGACACAGTTCACACCCAACTTTGTCACACCCATCTATGAATAATCCTGGGAACAGTCTATTAGGTAAATATATTTTGTCTATTTTTAATATGTCTCTATATTTTAATTAATTATTTACCATCTACTGTAACATTTACAGTACATGTCCAGTAATTCTTTACAGTAAGGGTACATGAATTATCATGAATTCATGCATAAATTAATTCATGAGTTATGCATTACTTCATTCCTTTATATCTTATGAATTATCAGGAATTGAAATGAGTTCATAGTCTCTCATTCATCACCTCATGCATGACCAACACGTCAACTAAAGCATTAGGTAGGGTGGGTACATCATTATGATTTATGATTTCTTAAGCATGATCATCATGAATACATGATTACAACTTAATTGAGTTCATCATGTCTGTGGCCCCTCAACTAAAGTGGTGAATAATGACATGTGTTTAGAGAACTGCAAAGTTGTGTTCAAATGAGAATTTGAGCAGCGATGACCATTTTTGGCAGAAAAAGAAATAATCATGATCATGCTTAATAAATCATAATTCATAATGATGTGCCCACCATACATAATTCTTTAGGTGATGTGCTGTTCATGTATGAGGTCACGATTGACAGACTATGAACTCATGTTCCTGATGATTCATGAGATATTAAGGAATAAAGTAATACATAAATCATGAATTAATTAATTCATGGATTCATGATAATTCATATATTGTTACTACATTTCCTATTAAGTATATCTAATGTAACATGTTTGTACAACTGTACATAACTTCACATTTGGGTTGGCACTGCTTGTTATTTTTGAACATCCTTGAGACAGTCCTCTGCATTAATCTGATTTGTTGTCCAGAAAATTGTTTCTCAATCCACCTCCACACTGATATGATCAAATGTGTGCCCTGAAACCAAACTGTTTTGTTTCATAAACCACTGAAATCATGCACAGCGACTGCCAACACCAAAACCCTTGCAGTTAGCATTGTTGCATTGAGCAATGTCAAAAGCCACTCGCTGGCAGTTCCTCTTGAAACACAATGAAACCCACTTCCATCCTGAGGGCTTCAGACGCGGGGGAGATGACGCAACACTTTCCAAGTCTTGTGTACTCAGGCCTTAACACAACAGACATAACCAAACTTCCACACACTGTGAGACAAATTCCCACAGTTCAAGACACGCTGTTTAGAGTGACTGGGATTGTTTTTCAATATTATAATTGATTGTGCTCTTTCTTTTAGGTCATGCGTACAGTAAAGTTAGAGGGATAACTGTGAAATTAAAATTCTTTGTTAAAGTGAAAGTCCTTGACCATCCTTAACATAAACATTTTTACAAAACAACCAAATGTTTGGGATTTGAAGTAAAACCTAAACAGAGAAATGGAAGAGACTGGGTGATCATCTAAATACAATGAAAAGAATTTGCCTCTGTGGTTTTGCCGATCTCATGGCATATGGCAAGCAAGCAGGTACATGCCCGTGATGGGAAAAGAGGTTTAGCTGTATTTATGCATGCTACGTCATCCCAGACCATGGTATTACGATCACAGTTCTCATTTCTGAATGGTTGAATCTCCTTGGCTGTTCGTGGCATGTTGTTGTGTTACAGGTCGATAACCTCCTCCAGACACCTTTTTTTCTTTTTCTTGGAATGGCTTCAGAGCTTCCTGGTATGTCCCAAAATGGTGCAGAATGTTTTCATTCCAGACAATACGCTTGCGTGACAGATTCCAACTCCTCTGCCTGTGAGAATCAAGCTTTTTCATGTCTCATATATATATATATCTGGTTCTGTTGAATGTATTTCAAAATTATACAAGTAAGGCATTTCCAAACACATTTATTACAACGGAACTGACACATTGGACTATTAAATGTAACAGACCATAATGTTAACCTCACTTTGCATGACTGGGCTTTGATTACACCATGAAATTACTCAATATGGTGACATTACAGTGACTATGAAGTAGCCAGTGTAATGTCACCATAGTTCGGGACATCACATCAGTACAGCCTTAATTACCTCAAGATGTGGGAAGGTATGAGACACTTAATTGTTCTCTTTATTTGACAATATAAGAAAATGGTCACATTGGTCACGACATTTTTTTCTTCTTTCCAGCAGGATTGAATTTAGCAGAGGTTTGACCTTTCATATATAATTGTAACTCCAGTGTTATAAATTATAAGTATATCATATACTTTTCCCAAAACTTGTCTTGTTTACTTGTGTCCACGTACTTTATAAAAGCCTAAGCTTTATGTGAGTTAATTTTATTCAAATTAGCAGACTTTTTAGCATGTGATACTGTGCCACCTCCTGTCATTGGAAATGTCTGAACAGACAAACACAGTTTACCTTTAGATGTTTCTTTGACGCTTACTTATATACTGTAGGAGTGCATGCCTGTAAACAGGGAGAAGGACACTTACTGAGAGGCACAAGAATGCAGAAATTATGCTAAATAAAATAAAAATGTCTCCCCTCACACACTGGAGGAGAGTAATCCACAAAAGCTTTGCCAGATTTATGACACAAGGAAATGATTTGACAGTGGACCAGTAGCCACAGTCGTCAAAGAGAGACAAAAATGGACAGCTGCAGGAAAACAAAATTCGTATTCTATGGCAAAACTCTGAACAGTTGCTGACAGACATGTCACAGGGTTTCTGACCCAGTTGTATTCTTAAAGCAACACTATTGAACAGAATTGATATTTGGGCCCTTTGGTGTCAATATTCAACGCTATTTAGTCCTAAGGCAGTACCCAGTTAATCAAAAAATGACTAAAAGGGTCATGATTCTACCCGATAATGTTCTGGGTGTGCATGGGCAATGTTAGAGACTTAATTTCCAATATTGTGAGTCAGTGTAGCTCCAAAATGAGTTTGAAGCTTTTATTTTTAAAGTAAAATAAATGCATTGTGTTGCTTTAACAGTTAGGAACAAGCAAGGTCATGTTATTACTGATAATATTGTGGCTGTGGTGATCCATATCCAGGCTCCATATTCACCACTGGTTCGTGCTAGTGACCTGATCAAAGCCTTAATGTTATCCTTTATAGATTATTCCCGTATTTTTCCCATGACGTTGTCCAAATTGATGTAATGACTATCTTGATGTTACTCTTGATAAAACTCTTAAATGTATTATTACCAAAAAAGTAGTCATAGTAAAGTTGCCAACTCTCCTACTGACTGAAGTAGCAGAAAGCATAGAATCCTCAACTCTCAGGTCCCAACGGTTCATTTGTCAGTGAGGCAAAGCAGTCAGAATAAAGGGCTACATGGTTGTGGACAGCTGGCGACATGTTTGACAAAACACCCGTTTTGAAGATAGTGGAGTGATGCATTTAGTTACTCATAGATGAAATTAGCTATAAAGATACTTCATTCACAATTTGAGTTTACGAAGACAATTAGCCTTGTTGTGATCTCATGTCTGAAGGAACTGTATTTAGACCAGTGTGTGGGTTTAGCCAACTGCTTGTGCTCATAAAAAATGCTGGTGTGGGTAAATTGGTTGGACAATGGATTATAAAGGACTAACAAATGGATTGTAATTACAGAGATAAAGCCAGGCTTGTGTTTTCACCTGGTTGAAGAAAAACAATGGAAAAATAATCTATTCCAAGAGAGATAATATTTTGATAGGTGAAATATGTAAGGCCACAAGAGGTTCTTTACCTTGCTCTTATGTTTTGGTACTGTTATTCTTGCATCCAGAGGATTCCTGTTCTGCCATTTCATGCAGAAAATTAAATTTTGCTTTCTCAGGCTTGTGTGGATAACGGATGTCCTTCTGGGCGGCTTCCACTTGGCCCTATCCAATGGTTGTCGGCAGTCCTCCAGTACTCTTTTTGTCTCTCTCATAGTTTAAGGATTGGCTGTAGCTACTGTCAGGTCTACATGCAAGTCTTCTGTCAAATCATTTCCTCATGCCATAAATGTTAGACATCGCACAGCTTAGACAATTAGACATTAAAGAATTTTACTGAATTTTGCAGTTACTGCACTTGACACCGCTATTCTTTCCCAAATATAGAACCTTTGAAAAAAGTATCATAACTGCTAACATACTACATTTGCTTTGATGACAGCTGCTCTGAAACATATTCACCATGTAGGTGAGGCCTTTAAAAGGATCACTTTGCCCTAGTGGTTTCAGCATGTGAGCTCCCTCTATGTGAAGTCCATCATGTTTGAACAGGTGGGGAAGGAAATTGCCCTCCTAGCTGACAGGATATCGGCAATTCTACTCAGTCTTGGTCTGTGTTTGATTGTGCAGGAACATTTCAATCCAAAAAGTAGTTTAAGCGTTGCTAACCACTGATGTCGTGCCGAGGTTAAAGGGAGAAACCATTTTCAATCAGGCTAAGCCTGCCTCTGGACTGGAATGCACCACACTCATGCAGACTTGCAGGCACTCTCACAAAGCCACTTTTGTTTCGTTCTATTCCTGTTCCTATGGCCCTACATCCCCATTGATGGCGAGCTTCATGCGGGGAGCTGAAACCTGAACTGCAGCTATAAGAAGCGTTTCCTCTAGCCATGGGCCTGTGGCAAGCTGTGCCTGTTTGATTTAAGATTCAAGACCAATCAGTGCTTTTATGGGTATGCATATAAAACACACATTGATTTAAACAAGTGAGTGCACACTTCACACAACATTATACATGTGAATATAATGCCTATGCAAAAAGGCTGCATGAGCCATTATTTACACTGCTGTAAATCAGTGACAGTAACAATTCATGAATAGTGAAAGTATGAATGAAATGTGTTCAAGGACATAATTCTGGTAAGTTATTTGTTATTGATTTACCATTCTTGCTTATTTTCACTGTTTTATGAATGTAAACAACAACACATTTTTTAAGTAATTGAATAACCTCAACTGAGTCCTCAATTCCTCTTGATCCAAATGCATGTTCTGTCTGAAGCAGTCACTGACTATGACCCTTAACTAACAAAAACAACAAAAATGCAAGCATCCAAAAGGAGTTCAACAAGCATAATAATGACTACTACGCATCACAAATATCGGGCAGATTCAAGTTGTCTGGAAAATGCAACTTTAGAAGCATGGAATTAGCTTGGATGTCATAACAAAGACTTTGAATTGTCATAAATGGCATATTGGGATGCTGTAGGAAAGAGATGAGATAATTATAGGAATCATTTGTTTATAGAACGCGTGACTGAGAGAGTCTTTATTGTGGATTCCTGTGCCTTTTTATACCATTTTACCTGTTAAAGCACAGATGTAGAAAAATGCATTGCTGTGTTAAGAGACCTGTAGGGTGTTGAGAGGGCATGTTTGAACAAAGAGATTTTGCTGTTATGCTTTGACTTATTCAGAACATTTATATTTCAATCAAGATATATGTCTTAAAGTAACACTATGTAACAATTTTACCTTACAGCTTTCAAATCCTTTTGATGGTACACTGACTCATAATAGGGAGAGTGGCATCTCCCGGACCTCCTGTTGCACCATAGAACTTTGTACCAGGCTAGAGAATGGAGTCTCTCAGAAGTATTAGCTGCCCAGGTATTCATCACTCTGTGAGAACCTGTGTAGGCAAATAATGCAACAAGGCAATGCTCCTCAACGTGAAATTGCAAATAACTTTTTTTTTGTGATTTGATTGTGAAACTAAGATAAAATAAACATGTCTTTTTATATCTCTTTTTACTCATCTCTACCAGGGGTGCCAATAAAAGAGGAGGGTGCTCGAAAAGGAAAAAGTCAGCAATTGTGCTCTATGACAGTGAGAGTTGCCAATTCGTAGCCTGGACCACAGACTGCAGAAATATGGAGTACCTTGTGTCTGTATACTAACATTCAATGCATGTTTGTGGTCTTCTTTAATGACTGATAGGCCTACTATTAGTTAGTGCAAGTTACTCTTTGATTATGACCCACATGATGGCAATGATATGAAAAAGAAGATGAAATTATCCGCAAAACTACCTTATGTAAGTAATGGAGCAGTTCTGAATATGATTAAATATTAATCTGTTTATTTAGGTTCAGGAATTACAAAAATAAATCTGTGCATCTGTAGAAATTATCTGAAAAGAAAAATATGTTGTTGATAAAAGTTAAACTTAATTTATTACACATAAAAATCAGTCATTTTTTATTTTGAGATATTATTACATGTAAAATAAAGACTAAAGAATACACAATCGTGTTGATTCTTTTGGAGTACAGTGGAAAGCTATACCGTACACCAACCTTTTGATAGTGGTCACAGACAAAACCAAGCAAGCAAAGGTTTCACCTCTCCCTTCAATTGACCTCAATAAATTTTGTTTATTATCTAGAACACATATGTTCCGAATGAGGAATCTGAGACACAATTTGAAGACGCGTTTCTCACAGAGGGAGGGTGTTTCCCCCAGTGCCTTTGCGATTCAACACTGCTCTGAGAACACAGTACGCGCCTTATGGCACAGCAGCAGCTCTGCAAGTCTGCTTTCCCATACACATGCCGACCTGCTGTTCGCCTGCTCTCTACCTTTTCCCATAATCAGATACACCCTTTGAGAGAAAGAGCTAGAGGAGCAGAGGCCAAACGAACTCAATCATGACGGCCTACGCTCCACAGATGAGCCCATCTCCACAGCAACAACATCAATCAGAGACACATTTGGAGTTACACCCAGGCCCAACCAGAGCACATTTTGCGCATTATGGCGCGATGTTATTGAATTTTCCCATGGCTTTCTCCTCTTCAAACACTCTGCCTGGGCGGTTGCTCTCTAATGACATCAACACAATGCCATCCAGAAGGCTGGGCTGGCTCTGCCCACAGCGAGAAAACAGCTGATGCTAAAATAATAATACGCTGTCTGTCTTATACACTCATGATGTTAATGTGAATCATATCCTGTTACAGCCCACACTGATTGTTTGGTTCTCCGCCTTAATTAAATTAAATACACGTGATAAATGTTCATTTAAAAAAAAAAAACGAAAGTCCTCATTACGCACAAGTGTTTACTGTAGTGGTTATGATTTATCTGTTATGTCACCATCTCACTCAACATTTATTAACATCTTATAATTTATAGACATAATATGCTTCAGCTCTCTTACCCACTGGCCACAGATTACAAACTAGATGCACGACTGTTGGTTATGAAACCACCTGAAATGACTCCCCATAAATAAATAATGTTTTGCTAATGCAACAAGTTCGGTTAATGTCTTTCTTTACATAGGAAACAGCAGCATTCATAAATTCAGTTCCTTCAAGTTCAACAAAGGGTACCAGTTCATAAATATATTCAGAACGAGCAGCTTGGGAAAGTTTGCTCCATGGCTGTTTATGTAACAGTTCAGTATATCTCAGTTCAGTCCAGTTCAGTGCTCCTTTGTCCATGCAAACTCCCTCGGTAGGATTCTTGCACATCCCGTAATGGCGGTCACTGGCTTGAGTCTGTTGGGACGGTGAAGAATTTCTCTGGACCAGTCTCCAAAAAGTGTGTAATCCTCTCCATTCATGGTGTAGGGCTCACAACAGCTGAACATTGTACTATGTCAGTTCCCTTTCATTTGACCTCAGAAAGTTGGGAATGCACTGGCAGACTAAATGACTGTAGTAGGAGCCACTCGGGCACTTCCTGTGAGGATCTTTGCATGGCAGCCGATAACAGCTTCATAGAAAGGGAAATACAGAGGCAGTTGTTAGTGTAAACCACAGACACAGTCAAGAACTTATGTATCTGAGGTTAAAAGGTTATCGATGTGGGTTGCGAAAGGGCGGTTCAGTGGTTAGCCAATGGCCGTCAGGGGAAAAGAAAATCATCTGGCTTTAACATAAAGTGTGTCTCCTCTGGGAGGCATGTGGGGGGAAACAGTAAATCTCCCAAGTCACGTCAATATCATAATTCAGTACACAGTGGAGCAGAAAAGACATGAAAGACACACACAGACAACACAGACATGAAATGTCTTCTCTGATATACATGTTCATGTCTTCTCTGATATACAGTCACAGAAGACATGAACAATGTCTTCTCTGACTGTACATGCAGTGTGTGGTGTAGTCTTGAAGTCTTTTGTGGTGTAGTGATACTGTGAAACACCCTGTGAACTACTCTCGCCGTGTAGACTCACCTGCAGTTGTCAGCTTTGAACTTTTTGCCCAGTAGCATGCAGGTCTGCTCGCTCTTCTTGCACTGGCAGAGGCAAGTCTCCGGGTCCAGCGGCTGGCTAGCAGGACACTGGACCTGGCACAAGCTGCCACACTCAGGGTCCCAGCGCCTGTTGGGTGGGCAGGAGGGTGCCTCGGTGCCTGGCGGGACCTCGCACTCACAAGTGTCCTCGTCCAGCCGCCACCCAGGACCGCAGCTGGCAGCGGTCAGCCCGTTCTGGCACACGCAGCCACACTGCTCAGGGTCCCAGCGCCTGTTGGGTGGGCAGGGGGGCGTCTCGGGGCCTGCCGGGACCTCGCACACGCACTCGCAAGCGTCCTCGTCCAGCCGCCACCCAGGGCCGCAGCTGGCCGCGGTCAGCCCGTTCTGGCAAACGCAGTCGCAGCTCTCCTCGTCCAGCAGTTTATTTGGCCCACACAACTCCAGCAGGGCTGGAGTCCCCGGGCTCTATTCCAGATGGACAAAATGAGAGAATGACATTATTCTTATTTTATTTATTATTCACGTTTTTCCTCTTTTCTTTTTGCACTAAGTTACTCCTCACATGTGTGTGTAGCCTGTGCTGCAGAGAAGGCTTGGCTGTCCTCGCCCTGGCTGGAACGAGTTGCTGTGCCGCTTCGTGCTAAGCACAACAGCTTGTGCGCAACGGCAGTTCACTCACCCAGCTCTTGTTCTGACAAGGACAGTAGATCCGCTGGAACACACTTGCAGCCCAGCTCGTCCCACACGAAGCCAGCACTGCAGGCCTCCTCCGGCTGGGGACACCTGGGAGAGAACCAAGGGGTTCGAGAAAGGGTCAAGAAAGATTGTGACCTCACAGAGCAAAACATGCCATGGAGTGTGTTCTGGGCAGGGGGGGATTGGGGGGTGGTGGCAGCAGGTGGTTTTAGTTCACAGCTGGAGAGCAATCCAGAAACTGCCCCCCCCATACACCCCACCCTGCCCTGGCTCACAGCCCACTCACAGTGGTCTGAAGCCTGCCAGTGAGTGAGCTGGCCCAGGGTTTTTGGGGCTGAGAGGCAGAAGGAGATTCTGGGCCTCTGCTCAACGATTCTTCCTTGAAATAACATTTATCAGACCCTCCTTCACACACACACACACACACACACACACACAAACATGAGACACACCATATCCATTCACCACAGGAACAGACATTCAGTTTTCCTTTGGAGTTATGTAAGCATCTGGCATTTCCTACCAGGTATCTTTATCTTAACATTGCACACTGCTTTCATTGTGCAATGCATTTACACATTGATTTGAGGAGGGGGAGACTCACAGTGTTGGCTGCTCATCAAGAGACCTCCTGATGATTGAGTGTCTCGGCCTCTTTGCCAGACATTCACAGGAGGTGTGGTTGACTACGGACACCATGACCACAGTCCGCTCCATCCGTGGAGGAGACAACTCCAGGAGCTGTGACAAGAAAAACCCAGCGGAGAACAAAAATAGGTGGAGGGAAGATTACAAGAATTTCCTTGCTAAACACCAACATGAAACAAATAGTTAACTTATAGTTAAAAGGTTCATTTATAGTCATGAGGAAAACAAGTGACATCATATAATATTATAGATGTAAATACTTATTCAGTGTGGTATACACTGCAAACATTCTTAGTCAATGCACAGCAGTATTTAAGCTTCTGCGTGTCATAAGGGTATTGTAAAAAATGTATGCTCAGTTCCATATGTATGTGTGCTGCATTCTGGTGCTCTTACTGTTTTGTTTACCAGTGTATAACTGGTGTTGGTACAGTGGAAGGCCTCACTGGGACAGCACCCTCCACATCGATGGACGCCCACACACCGGGGAAGGTAAAATCGACTGGTGCTGTCCGGAAATTCCTTAGACACTTCCAGACACACCTCTCGTGGACGGCATATTGTTCGCTGGATCTCCTCCAAAATGACTAAGTAAATTAAGGATGTTGCATAATGTCCTGTTAGAATTTTCCAGTAGTTTGGTCATTTTTGTGTTTCTTATTGAAATCTAGGCCTATTAAATTCCAAGGGCTCTGAGTCTGCAGTGCTTTATATGTTTCACAAAGGGTACCATTGTTGACCATTACCAGAGGGGTCTAAAGGCATATCTTTTAGCATGCACTTAGTTTATTAAGCGTTTCTTATGTGTTATGGTTTGTATATTATAATATTTGCTTATTTTAATTAGGCTTTTGATTGAATTCACATTGTTGTTTATTATTGCTATTCTCCTTAATGTAGTCTTACCAACATTTTAAATGGTTCACTGTTAAATTTAACTATTGTATTGTTTTTATTTGTATGTCCCTTTGGACAAAAGCGCCTGCCAAATCCCATAACCATAGCCATAACCCTTACCACCTACAGCACTGGAGTTAGATTTGCCTAAGATACATTAAAACCAACGCCCTGTCGTTAAAACTTTGCTTAACAATTTAGCTTCCTTGAAAGACCCACCGGCACCAATTGTAGCTTCCCTCACCTCACATGGCCGTTACTTTACAAATACCTAACTATACAGCCATTGTTCCTAGAGGTACATTCCTGCAATGGGATTGACCTGCTGCCAGAGGCATGAGAGGCTAACTTGCTAACAAAAAAGGGTGCTAACATTAGTCAGCATGTCACCTGAGGCATTGCGCAATGTGATTTACACCTCATAAAGCATACAGCTACCAGTATCAGGTAGTATCAGGAGAAAGGAGGAAAATGCGATCCGTTCTGGATCCTGTACCTGTACACAGACATACTCTTCCTCTACCCATGCGCTTCAATATACCTGACTGAAGTCGGTATAATTAAGAAGCTGTTGACTGATTTGCTAAACACTGCCACTGATGAGTTCATGCATGCCGACCAGGAGAGGCTGGCAGCCAAGGAGGGAAGAGGGACAGGATTGAAAAGAATCCCTGCTCTGGTCTAAGACTTTGGTGCACCATACTGCAAGGTATTCTGGTATAGTGCTACATAAATTGATCCACATCTGTGCAAGTAAGGCCAGATCGGCCACTGAATAAGTGTTTGAGAAATCAGCAGCACTTACTGGTTCATGGACCACTACCACCACATACATTTTTGTGGAAGTAATTTTATGAGTGCTGGGAATTCCATCTCTCTGGACTGTGCTAGACATTCACACTAACCTCCCTTCTTAGATGTGCCATGTTGCAGGAAGTCTCAGTGTTGCTTTGCTGGCATATCTCAAAATATTTAAATCATTGAATTCAATTCAGGACTTGCAATTGCAGGGTAATATTGTTTAACAAATGCCTAATTTTGTGAATCTGATCATTTGTTTTTGTCTGGAGGCAACCTTCAGGACATTTGGAGTAAACAAGATAATTTTTAAAAGAGCCTGTAATTTAAACAGAAGAGAGCATGGTGCTCTTGCCAGATTGGCCCTGGGTTTTTTAAAAGAAAAGCCTACTATCCTACTATCCTACTCTCTGTGCCTCCAAGGTTTTCTCAACCTCATGTTCAAAGTTACATCTCCCTTCACTAGAATATAATGGACCTAAAATAAGATATAGACTTAAATCCTAGCTGACTTTATGTACAGTGTTTTCGGGGATGTATCTGAAGCTGAGGGACATTTTAAAATCTAACCATCAAAAGTGCCATCATCCTTGAACAGAGCCAGTTGCCGTGGCGTCCTCCACATGTCTTCATCAGCGTACTGGGGAGATGCTGTGCGCTCCGATCTCCTCTGCAAGCAGCGCTGCCTCAACCTGTATGCTGGATACAGTACTTCTAACAACTCATCCAAGCTGGATACCCCAAGTGTTAAGTCCTCAACTGTAGTAACCTATGGTAAGGGAAGAGATTCTTGTTATTGTTAGATCAACATTACATTAATGATTACACGTAGGGGAAATGCATCAACAACATCACATACATACAAGCCCACATACACATGCATACATGGAATCAACATTATGCAGCTATTTCCAATATAACTCTATACACTATATCAGGGCTACTCAACTTCATTACCATGTAGGCGAGACAGGAAAACCACTGGGTCTTCACGGGCCGCCCAAAATATGGTGTTGCTAAAATTATTCCTATTGTGACTAGTCAAGAGACATGCGTTCATGAGTACCCAGCTACATTTAAAAAGTTCAGTAAAAGATATTCACAAACACTGGATGGGGTGGACATTCCTTTATTCTGAGATGTATCAAAAAGCTCTAAAAACTATTCCAAACAGACATAAGGTGCTTATAGAGCAGGTCCATAAAGATTATTTGTAAAATAAACCTGTTAGACAGTATCCTGACTATTTTATTGATTATATTATAGTCATGGTAGCCAGATTTGAAGTCGAATAGGCCTGCGCTTTACATACTCACATTAAAACCTACAGCATGCATGTCCCTATATGCACATCAATGTACATCGTCACTGAATCACTCATATAATCACTCATACATATTTTCACAAACATAGTTAAGCTTCAGGTAACGCTTTAGGTAAGGGAACACACATTAACCATTAAGACAGAAGTAGTAGGTGCATATCAGTGTTCAGCAAGGTTGTATTAAGCATCATTGCACATTTATTAGGTGTTTATTCATACTAAATAGATATTTTACTCTTGGTAAACCTTTAATAAGCAACTAGTTAAAGCAACACCAAAGCACTTTTCCTCTGTCGCACACATGCTATTTGTTTATCCAGCACTGGCTTTGCAAATAACAATGTCCACAGACAAAGTATGTTGCATGATTTTATGAAAGTATGATGTATTGTGACATCAGAAGCAAGTCAAATTGGTAGTCTCTTATGTCTCATTCCATTGAACTACAGATTCGCTACCCGATCTGGCACACTTGTTTAGTGCGGTTATAGCCGATAGAGGGTCGCGAAGCGAATGCAGAAGTGCCGTTCACCTTGTTACGAGTTGATGAACCACTGAAGCGATTTTGGAAACATTATTTTAAGGTACAAAAAACTTGTAAGTGTTGCTTTAATCTGGATCCGTGCTTGCTGGTATGCTTGCAATGTAATAGAAGGCTATAACGTTTATATTTTGATCCATACTATATATCAATAACCTCAAAATAAGCCCAACTAATTGCTTTTTATGGATTTAAAAGAATAAATCACCTATTTGGCAAGAATAAGAAATTGCTGAATAAAGCAAATGTGTAATGACATTTAATACACACCTTATTGAGCAGTAAACATACACATATTACCTATGAATTAATGGCTAACATGTGTTCCCTAAATTAAATAGTTCCCAAACTTAATTTTATGTTTCTTTCTTTTTATTATGCTATGATTGACTATGCTGGTGACTACACTGATATGGTATCTACACCTGGTAGGCTGTCCCATAATACAGTAAAGGTACTGTAAAATTGTCAAAGAACATTTTGGGAGGCTGCAGTCCTGGCAGAAGAACTGGACATTACTACACGCTGTTCCTGAAAACCTCTGCTCTCATTTCATGGTGCTATTGTCACAAGGTAACTTTATAACCAAGGTGGACATTCTGGCAGCATATCAATGGAAGTGGAGTTGAGACAAAGCGCTCCGTCTGGACCATAAGAAAACAATGCACAGGGAGCTCATGTTTTTCCACTGGGTTCAGCCAAGTTCCTCTCAGAGATAAGAAGCCAGGTTGTCCCATTTGTTATGGTGGCCAGTACAGCCTGGTGTATGCTATTATACAGACTTTGGACATGGGCCAGTGTTGATACTGTAGGCAATGTCTTTCATAGCCGGCTGTTTTATGTAACGAGCGTATTGGTTGATCTAATATTTCACTAAATCCTTCTTGGATCGCGTAACATGATGTCATGCCTTTGGACCGGAATGAAATGGCTTATCTGCCACCTGCCACCTGCTGTGACCACAGCATGTCTGCGTGCGGTCCTCATCCAATGGAAACATGGCATTTGCCAAAGGATTCTTGGGTTGTTCCCCAGAAGCACCAATCCAGACATCCAGAGGTACAGTTGAGGATTACAGGAAGATAGTCAACTGGTCTGTGCAGCCAGCCTCTTTACAATTCTAATTAATGCCCAGTGGGTTAAAGGCATCATATCACCAAATGTGATTAAGTGAGTTTTTTAAAATCACAAAGATGTGAAATGGAATTTGTGATCTAGATAATTCATATGGCTATATCTTTTCTTTACACATCTGTGATGCTATAGAAATGACACTGAGGTCATACATGTTATTGTTGACCCAAAGTAATATCTGCCATCTGTAGCATTCCTGGCTCTAGTTGTATACTCATTACTCTGACCTTGTTTATAAATAATGTAAACAATTACAGTGCATCTACTTGTGCCCGCAATCTTCAAACTAGGTGTAAAATCATGTGAATCCTGACATTATTGAGCAAGAACATTTCTTGGAGAGCCAGACCAATCTGTCTGAGAGTTTCACAAATGTTGTTGCATATTTTAATAATGTTTAGGGAAATTAACATTTGTACTCACTTACCAATGTAGCAACGTATCTGGTTAAATTGATAGAGACAATTAACATCAAGAGATATATAATTCCACTGTTTTCAAAAGCTTGTCCTATTCTCATGTCATGTCTTACCTCTGTTTCCTCCTTGCCTGGATAGTAATCCCCATATTCATATCCACAGACACAGGTAATGCTGAGAATCCTTAGGAACAGAACAAGCATCCACATAGTGTGTCCGTGATGGGAGGGAGGGAAGGGAAAGATAAGGATCTGCCGATGCCCCCGGAGATCGCACTGGAACTATCTCATCCCGGTACTCCAGTCCTCCCGCTCCCAAGTGCGGCACATTCCTCTCCAGGCTGAAGTCAGTCCACTGTGTGGTGCCTCCCAGCCTTGCATTCTTCCTGTGAAGCGTTCACTCTCTATCTCTCTCTCCTTTCACTCTCTCTCTCCCTCTCTCTCTCTCTCTCTCTCTCTCTCTCTGTCTCTCTTCTGTTTCTCTCTGATCTAAATCACTATGTGCCATGAACCACATTTACTTCCTCCAAAAGTATCTTGCTTCTCAATGATTACCAAGGTAAAGAGTGCGGTGAGGGAAATTTCCAGTATGAACTGATTTTCAGGCAGTTGCCGTGAGTCATGGGAAACGCTGGGTTCGGTCAATTGCCCTGGAGGCAGAGAGAGAGTGTACAGGACAGGCAGACAGACCACCGTGTTGCATGAGTCCAGCCTGATCGGTGGCTAAATAATATCCCGGTCAAGAGGGGAGCGCAGACAGGGCTGAGTTGTCAGTGTGGGCTGATCCTTCCCTTTCACTCCTTTTCTCTCTGGCGCTCTCTTTCTTTTTCTCTCGCTCACTGCCTGCTTTTGGGAGGAGCAGCCACTGGCTTCTTGGAACGTTTAGTGTGATGTGTGTGTGTACGGATGTGTATACATGTATGTGTGTGTTTCTATCTGTGTGTGTGTGTGTGTGTGTGTGTGTGTGTGTGTGTGTGTGTGTGTGTGTACATTGTACATTATAGAGTAGGTGGGCGGGTGTATGTTTATCTGTGTGTATGTGTGTGTGTGTGTGTGTGTGTGGGAACATGTCTTCACATCTGTGTCTGGCTTAAAGTAATTAGGAGAGGTGATGGGTAGGATGGCTGGTTGGGCTGAAGAGCATGTAAATCACCCCCCCCCCCCTATTCTCGCTGCCATTTCCTCCTGAACATGTTGGGGCTGTTCGTCGCCTCTCTGCTGATACACCACTTCTCTTCTCTCTCCCCACTCATCAGCATGGCCCTCTCCAATCTGGGTGGTCTGCTGTGAAGGTGACGTGGAGGACCTCAAGCACTTCTGCTGCTGCTGCTGCTGCTGTGATTGAGCACTATAAAAGCGCTGCATACCTGAACGAATGACCTCCCCGAGGGCTAGTGCGCCGTGGCCCCTCCACGTCCTCAACCTCCCCTTGACCCTTGACCCTTGACCCTTTCGCTGCCAGCACGGCCAATTTGGCATTAATCTGAAGTGTCAAACTGAAATCACGTGTTCTTGGTCTTATCTTCGGCGGTGTTGTTCTCTGTGTTGCCTGGGGTGTCGGGGCAGTGATTGTGGGGGTGGTGTGTGTGTGTGTGTGTGTGTGTGTGTGGGTGGGTGGGGGTCCGTGGTAATGAATGAGTTAAGGGTGTCGTGTTTGAAGTGGGCTCTCAGTGGTTCAGCTCCAGGTGAGGCAGTAAAAATGTAGTCAGGTGTCTCAGGAGAGGGGAAGGGAAATAATAGAGGTAGTATAAATGTGAAAGGAAACATATTTTACTTTAAAAAGGAAAGAAAAAGATTTATCGTCTTGATTGGTGAGTGTGTGTGTGTGTGTGTGTGTGTGTGTGTGTGTGTGTGTGTGTGTCTCTGTGTGTGTGTGTGTGTGTGTGTGTGTGTCTGTGTGTCTGCATGCGTGCATTCTCTCTCACCACATGAATGTGTGTGTGTGTGTGTGTGTGTGTGTGTGTGTGTGTGTGTGTGTGTGTGTGTATGGGTGTGAGAGAAAGATCACAGGCCACAACCTCACATGCACTCAAAACTCAAACTTGTCAGCACAGTCTTCAATCAGCCTCCTCCCTTCTCTCTGGATTAATCCCAGATTTAGTGGCCCTGAAGCCATAATGTAATGACAGTTTATTTCTGCCAATATCTCATTGTTCACAATATCTCCCCAATGTCTCTCAACGATGGTGAAAGTGACAGCATAAACTTGATTATGCATTTGTTTATGCCCATAACCATTACCTTAATTAAGATGTCAATTTCACAGCATGGAAAGTCAAATTAAAGACATCTCAAAGGGACACATTTTTCATTCCTCTAAAGTTATAATCCCAAGTTTATGTAGAGAAGTATCAGAAGCTTCAGGATGACTGGAGAATTAACTCCAACTCTGCGAGCTCAGAGGAATGTGGAATTACACCATCAATTTACTAAGAACAGATCGCCTTTCAGCCATGCCTGTAGCCATGTTTCCTTTTTCATCCTTTATACTGATTGATTCAAGATACGGTGGTGAGTTATAACACGTCGTGTTCTGTTTTCTGAAATGATTTGCACCGAACTACAGTTTTCTGCAGAAATACCATTGTGCACAGTAGCGTGTCTCGTCAGTGAATCGCTGAAATAACAGAGAAATCTGTCCAGATGCAGTGAATCTGCGAAAATGGAGACGTGCCCATGCATGCCTTAAAGTTATGAGGAACTAGATCCTGTGTTGACGAAAATTCTTTGTTGGGGTGAACGGGAGATGGAGCCTTGATGAAAAGGTGAGGGTTATCACCATACAGCACGTAGGCCTGCAGTCTTGTCTGTGTGGTGACACTGATCCCCTGAGTTACACAGAATTCCATTTTGGTGAATTTCAGTATAATTCGGTTTCCTCCCACACAACCTACGTCAATGTCATGGTCAGACGTTTCGACGTCTTCTCCATCATACATTAAAAGTATGCAACACACATTCACAGTCAGCAAGTCAGGAATCAGACACGTAGACATTCGTTTGGCCAGGAGGAAATGACATACTAAACCATCCTGACAGCCAGGGATTTTCCCCCTCTTTGACTTGAAAGGCAGGCAACTACAAGACAGTAACGCTACTTTTTCCACTCGCAGATAGACCATGCCCTCCAGGTCCAGCATTGACTGCATGGCATTAGTCTAATATTAACCCACATACCTGTTAGTTTAGCTGTCATAAAGAGCAACATAAACATGTCTCGTATAATCACAGCAATATCAAAGTTGTATTTTGCCTTGAGGTGACTTTATGATTGCACTATGTAAAAAAATAAAAAAAAGATATGCAAAGAATACAAAGAACTAAGTCTCTGCATTTATCCCATCCGTGAATTAGTGAGCACATAGAGCACACAGCGGCACTCTGGGAGCAGTGAGGGATTAGGGGACTTGCTTAAGGGCACTTTAGCCGTTCCTACTAGTCGGGGATCAAACCGGCAACCCTCCGGTTACAAGCCCAAGACCCTTACCAGTACCGTAAGATGTGGTGCACACAAGACGTTTGATCATCTCTGAGTCACAACATGCAACTCACTCAGGTTTGATTTTCATCCTGTTTTTAACAAAATCACACCGTAATAATGGCTGGTGTATGATGAGTTGAGCTCTCTCCCTTGCTCTCTCTCTCTCTTTCTCTCTCTCTCCCGCTATCCCTTTCTCTCTCAATTTTCAATTTAATTGAGCTTTATTGGCATGAACTTTAGTAACAGTATTGGCAGAGTTCAATTACACACATACTTACATTAGAAAATGACAATTATGTTGAGAAGTGAAATCAAGACACATCTCTATCTATCTATCTATCTATCTATCTATCTCTCTCTCTCTCTCTCTGTATGTGTGTGTGTGTGGGTTCAGTCATATGGAGTCCAACAGTGCCACCTGGTGTAAGTTTCTTATGCCATTGAAAGTGCATGCTGAATGTCAATAACGTTCTTTGTCAGCAGCCACCATAGACATCATAACAATGTCATTAAAATAGCATCACTGCACCAAACTGGTATTTTATAGGACTTCTGTGTCTTTTGAACGATCAACCTGCTTTATATATGTCTGTGCATATTTGTTTAACTTGAATAGTTCATGTTGATAAATTCTGTTTTCTCGCTCTTCTAAATGGGCCAAACTGACAAGTCTTGTGGTTTATAAGGTGCGCCTGTCCGTTTCTGGGTAAAAAGCGTTTGAAAGATTGCACAACAGATGGTTTCAAAAGAGAAGTAGCTGTTGATGCAATGTCTGACTTTTTTTGATGGCATCTCTTAGAAATGTTACTTCCTGCTAATAAAAATAAAATGCATTTCTGCTGTTCCTGTCAGAATTTGAAATAAATCTGACATAAATGTTATTTTGCCCAGTTGCGCAACTTATCTGTCCTGGTTATTGCATGAATATGAAATTATCCACAAGAATGAATCACAAGAACTATGGATGCAAGCAATTGGCTAATAGAAACACTTTCATTTCTAAGTTGGATACAACAGCTTAGATCCAGCAACTAATTAACTGGATCATCTGCCACCTTATTCAGACGAGATATCCCTATGATGTGCAAACAGGTTTCAAGAGAAAGCTTTCAAACTGTTGTAATGTTTTATGCAAACAGCCAGCTTAAAATCTCAATAGGGTGACTATTCAGACTCATTTTGATGCCACACTGACAAAGACAGAGAATTGTCAATATAACATTAACATATAACGTTGCTGTTGCAGGTATACCTTTTTCATTGGTTTATAGGCTAATTTGGGTACCTCTTTAGTAGAAAATGAATATCAAGTGCGTTGAAAATTTACGAAAAGGAAAATCCTAAATTGTGCTACTTTAATAAAAAAAAAAATATACAATGCCAAATGGTTAATTATGCATGTATAAGTCTTTACAAGACATTATTTATCATTGATAGATCATTTAATAGGCAATTCATGCTTAAACTTTATTACTGTAATGTAAGTCCAAAGCAAAAAGATGTTAAAAATATACATATTTGTAATAATGAATATTTTAAGATGAAACTTTCTTTATTTCAAAACACAAGATCACATGTTGGAACATAGCCACAATTTCCAGTGTTTTGCTTTCTTGTTGCATTCATATTTTTTACTTATTTTACATTATATTTAGTGATTATTTGTTGCCAATTAATGTTTATTCAGCATTTGTGAAAAAAATAACAAACTGATATAAAAAGTCATAGAATATGTATCATTTAATCATTTTACAGTGGTATATGGCATTTCTTCTAACCTATCATAATAATAAAGGTCAATAAAATTGTTGACCCGGCAATTTGATAAAAAAAAACTGCTTTGAACTTGGTTGAGTTTATATATTTTTTTCATGTGTCTATTCACTTGGTGATGTTCATTATAAGGTTCATAAGTCCTGGATTTGCAGCAAGGCTGTTGCAATTCCAACCAATGCACGTTTCATCCATCTCACAGGGCCATAAGGTCAATTCAAATATACAAGTTTATACACTTGTTTAATACAAAAGTACATTTTTCATCACTTTGCAGCAAAGTCCCAGAGTTGTGCTATTTTACTATTGTATTGGTCTGGCTACTCTACCCAGTAATGGTGATTTACACATATAGTTTAATGATTAACCCTTCAGTACTAGCTCCTGTTAGCATTCAATTGGCATCCTGATACTGAGCAGACTACATATAAGAGGTGGCTCTTGGAAGTCTGCAGCAAAGAGGTCTTTTCAAAAGAAAATCTTTCATTGGCCAATTTCTCAAATATCTTTGTGGATACAAGCAGTGTTGTGTGTGGATGCAAATACTTTATGCATAGCATACAAGTATCAATGAATCATTGTTCTGTGACAAAAGTGGGATTTCTCCCAGCTCTCTTGGCTCATGGAACCAAACCCACTTCTCCTTGCATACTCTTCCCATGTCCTCTGACCCTCTCCCTCCAATACATTGCATCACGCCTAACAAGTGGCCACGAGGTGAATTATGTTACCACTACTAACTCTACTTACTTACAGAAAAAAACTAATGGTTCTTTAGGTGTTATACCAGTGTGCCTTTTCACTTCAATTTTCAAATTATTCCACCATTTCACAAATGCCATAGTTGAACTGTAAATAGGTTTAGTGTCATAAGTAGGGCTGTCAAGCGATTAATATTTTTCTTAATTGCGATTAATTGCTGAATTTCTATAGTTAATCGTGATTAATCGCATATTTTATCACATGATTAAAAGTCTATTATTTTGCATTTCAGAACTTTCCAGAAGTCCATATTAAAAATGTAAAACTATTATTAGCATTGTATCTTGATTGGTAATCAAATGAATGCATAGAAAGTGACTCTATGAATTAACTTTAAGACATATTTGATTATTTTTTATTCTTGAATTTCCCCTGGGGATCAATAAAGTATCTATCTATCTATCTATCTATCTATCTATCTAAATTTGAAGAGATGTGCAGCGGGCCTGAGGCAACACAATGTCTTCTTCAGAAATATAGCTGAATAAACTGAAATAAATGCTACAGCAGAAGTGCATGCAGAGTGTGAGTGAGTACAGAAGTGTAAGACACATAATAAAGGTCATAATAAACTAAAAATGCTCCATATGTTCATTATCTTTGAGTTCAGTGGAAAATAAGGAAGTTTTCATTTTGAGAAATATGCAAGTGCATGTGCAAAATGTAGCCCAGGCCTACAGTACTTTTCAATGAAGTGCATAACAAATAGAAATAGCCTAGTCCATCTCCATTAACTATGTTCAGTTCAGTTAACTAGTTCTGTTGAAAACGTGTAACAGTGGAGTGTAAACAATGTTTAGCTCGTAGATCAGGAGTTGGCAAGTAGCCTAACTTTGGCCGCGGGCCAATAGTTGGCGGGCCAGAGTATAGGCTAAATGCAGCTCGGGTGGATGGTCTTAGTCCACACACGCATTCAACCGGAGAATGGATAAAAAAAACTTGTGAAAAGAAATAAACCATGAAACACCCCCAATTATCACCACTTTTGTTCAGAAATTCTAAAAAAACGATGTTTTTTAACACTTCAAAAAAAAAAATTTACTAAATGAACCTTACATTTTTCAGTAGCCATAGATGTGTAGATTTGAACAAAATCTGGTTTGGTTCTTAACGGGAGCATTTACTGCCTGAAATATCCGATTTTGTTTACCACGCTCGGAGTTATAGTGCTGGCCTGATGGGTCGCCTATTTACACCGTTTCAACGGCACATGAACGACCGAGAATTCTCGACATGAAATTAAAATTCCACTGGAGCTCCAAGCGGTTGTGTACACGCAGCCTTACAACACTGTTTACAGCTCTTCGAGTCACGGTAAAATGTCATTTTTGGTACATACCTAATTTAGATACACCTATGGTGTGGGTGGTTGCGTTTCTTTAGGAGTCCGCTGCCTTGGTTTGTATAGAAATGGATATTAAGTGACACATACACGCAAGACGGTGGAAATACGGGACCGACGGTAATAGGGGGAGTTCCGATATGGGCCCATTGACGGTATACTTCAGTAATTAATTTCTCTTGATGATCTCTGTTTCATCTTCCCTTTCAGTATTGTGAATAGTAAAGGTGGGCACTTCTACACTCAGGCGCAAATCAATGCGCTAGATATGTCTGCAACCTAAGGGCCCATAACATGTTCCAGCCTGCCAGGGGGGCCCCCATTGGCAATTGTTAGACACCTTTAGAAAATGTCAGAAGGAGATATGAGAGCGGGGCTTAAAAGCAAAAGGCTGTAGTGTAAGATCTAAAGAACAGGAAGACCAACATATCCTGCAAAAAAAAGTTGAGTAGCCTAAACCACATGAGAAAAACATAGAGAACTGTCACGCAAGGGATGCTAACAATGCCCATAAACCACATAATCGCAATATCGTCTTATTCTGAACAAAATCAATAGTCGGAACATTAATGTCCATGTAAACGTAGTGTCACGGTTGATGGACCGCGACCTTTCCACGCTAATGCAGAGTGCTCTTTTTCAAAACTGGGATTCGTTTAAAATAGAGATCCAATGAGCCAACGCAGATTGAAACAACTGTCTCTGACGTCCATTGATATTCTGCGCCAATTGGATTTGACCAAACAATAAAGAAAAACTTCTAAAGGTAGGAATATGTTGGCTAGTTCATAACTGGCATTAGGCTATTGCATTTGTTGTCAATTAACTGTGCTTGTGTAGCAAATAGTAGGCTATGGTTTTTGTTTTGTGTTGGTTGTTAATGTAAGGAAGTTGTCAACAAGGATGTGAGAGAGAGTGGAATAGAACATTATGTCCAATATTCCAATATGTGGTTTAATGTTCTGCATTTCTGATTAGTGGGTCACTTTGATACTAAAAGTATGATTCTATGTAATGACTGTATGATATCTGTACTGTCCCTGTGTATATCTGTGTGTGACTATGTATTTAGATAATTATATTAAGAATATTATTATGTCTATGAATATTATGACTCTGCAGTGTTTCACTGTTCTGCATGGCTGCGTCAGTATCTGCTCCGGATTGCCAGGTTGCCCCTAACCAGAGTCTGATTCAGTGTAGTCCACGTGAGATGGGATGACCAACGCCATCACCCGTCAGCCTGGAAGGACCCTAACTATTTCCTTGTCTAGCAGCTGATGGATCTTTAGGTGAAGTCATGCTGTCTCTCCCTTGATGCGCATTTTAAGGATGCTGCCTGACGTGAGTAGGTCAGTTGTTGCTGTAAGGAAGTTGAATGCTGTCTGGCAGTATTATTAGTGGAACGTCTTAAGGGGGCCCTCTTCCCCATACAGCCTGATCGTATACAGTAGTGTGTGCCAATTCCATCAAGACACTCCACAATTTCATACTTGGTTAGACACCCATGGATCTTGGATTTTGTGGCGACCGTGAAAATGGTTCTTGCAAAAGAGCTTACATGCACATTATATTTAGCAGACACTTCTTGACCAAAGTCACTTACATACTGTATGTCAGCTATATTACAAGGGATCACATTTTCCCTGGAGCAACTTGGGGTTAAGTACCTTGCTCAAGGGCATAACCGTGAAAGCCGGGAATTGAACCGACAACTTTCAGACTACTGCACACTAGCCCAGCTCCTTAACCACTACACTACCACTGCCCACTAGAAAAAGACTAGAGTGCCAGGTGGTAATATGGGTACAGTGTCAGGACCGCACACTGCAATCTCCCAGAAGAACTAAATTTATTGAGTTAAAAACATAACGCAACGTTTCGACCCACCAGGGTCTTCATCAGGCCTGATGAGGCGAAACGTTGCGTTATGTGTTATGATTGCAGTATGCGGACAACTACTCTTCTTTCCTTGATAAGCTTTTTTGTCCTGCACCTGGCCTCAGTGAGGTGGGATGTGCATACAACCACTTTGAAGTGGACTACAGTGTTAGGACCACCATGCCTACGATATGCCGCAGCCTCTTCTAAGTGTCTCCTAGCACTAGCATAGACAGAAGTCAGGTACTCTTGATGTTGCACCACCCAATCAGTCGGTGGACTGTCCCTGTGGTCACCTCCAGTATTTCCAAGTAGGTGGTCGACTGGTAACTGTGGCTTCTGACCGAACATAAGCTCGTATGGGGAGTGCTGTGTGGACTGTACACAATAGTACTATAGGCGAACAGGAGCTGAGGGAGCAACTGGGGCCATTTGGTGACTAACATATTTCCCAAAAAGGTTCTGGCTTGGGTTGTCTTGCTTTAGCAACCACACAGTGCTCACACTCAGAACACCACTTTTGCACCTCATGCCACATCTGGGGCCAATAGCACCTCTGTCACATCAAATCTGTGGTCCTGTCCACCCCCAGATGGCCGTGGTTGTTGTGTAGGCTAGTGAGCACTTAGACTACAAACACCTTTGGCAGTAAAAGCTGCAGCACTGGATCCCTGGAAGGAGGAGCCTGGATCGCTCGGTGCAAGGTCCCATCCATTTCCTGTATCTGGGACCACTGCTTTATCAGCTGCTGGACTTCCCTTGGTTCACTCCACTCGTCTTAACGGGTATGTGGTCGTCCCTGTCACCAAAACCACAGGTATCTGGAAATACAGGGAACAGTCCCTTGCAGGACTTTCAGGTCTCTTTTGGTTCGACCAGGGATGGTGTCCACCATACAAGATTCTGTCATCCAAGAGTCTTGGATGTTGGCATCAGATCAGCTCGAGATAATATAGAGATAGTTGTAATATAGAGGGCAAGCTGAGAAACCCAGCAATGTTCCAGAGCGCCCAGTTTCACTGAATGCAGGTATTGGAGGGGATTGTTGCAATTTTTACAAGAAAATCCAGCGGAATTACACAAGACACCGAGTTGGTGATTCAATTGCTGCTCTGTAAGGATGCTGCTGGTGTGAGTAGGCCTGTTTGGTGTTCAGCTGTTGTTGTACCAATGTTGCAGTGATGATGTATAAGGGGGCAGCCGTGGCCTACTGGTTAGCGCTTGTAACCAGAGAGTTGCCGGTTCGAACCCTGACCAGTCGGCACGGCTTAAGTGCCCTTGAGCAAGGCACCTAACCCCTCACTGCTCCCCGAGCACCGCTGTTGTTGCAGGCAGCTCACTGCGCCGGGATTAGTGTGTGCTTCACCTCACTGTGTGTGTTTCACTAATTCACGGATTTGCAGAGACCAAATTTCCCTCACAGGATCAAAAGAGTATATATACTTATACTTATAAGTAGGCCTATCTGGTGGTTCAATTGTATGTTGCCTGGGAGGGGGGCCCCACAGAAAATGTAGCCTAGGGGCCCATGACCACCTTAATCCACCCCTGACTACACTATAGGCACTATAGGCTACAATAATTTTGGCATTGATGGACAGTTTAACACAGAGCCTGACTTATTCTAATTACCGGTACTTGTTTGGATAAAGTCCTTTTATTCTTAAATAGGCTACTTGAATGACCCATCTTCTGACAATGTTACAGTGTTTATTGTTTGCCCACAAGAAATATTATCATGCAGAGTGAGGAGCGAAATACAGGAGTTAGCAGGGAGAAAATATATATATATGTATATATATATATAGTTGGGCCTATAAAGAGGAATGGAAAGAAAATTCTGCATTCATCTTACCCAGTTTCACAAATGCAAAGCCTGTGTATCTGATATGCAACAACGCTGTCGCTGTTTGAAAAGAATGTCATACCACACTACGAAACGGTGGCCTATCCGCTCCAAACAGAGGCACAAACGCGCAATATTGAAGCGCTGGCCGAGGGCTGTTTTTGTTTTTAAGTAAAACGCCCATTCAACCGACCGTGAGTTTAGAACTGCGTTGGTGTTTGTTACATCTTCATGACTACAGGAGGAGGGCCTACTAGGAAGTGTCTGTGGCAGTTTGAGGACAAGAAACAGTGCATCACAGGGTCAAAATAATAGCAGCCAAAGAGGATTATTGATAACAGAAAAGGTGACAGTGTAAAATTAAAAATCTTTGGCGGCACATGATTAATGCGATTAAAATAACGCGTTATGCTTGGTCCTTAATCGCATCGCGATTAACGTGTAACGCTGACAGCCCTAGTTATAAGGTAATGCAATGGGTTATATATTTCATCAGTATTCGCCTCCTTTCCTGTTCACCATCAACTATTTCTTTACACTGTTATGAAATATAATGGCAAATAATATGCTACTGCACTGTGCTGCACAGACGTGGCAATGACTGGCCAATATTATTGTGCCATTGTCTTATTAATGCATATTATCTGATATAAATTACTTAAATGAACTGATATGAATTACAGCAAATGTACAATTTATTCTACAGCTCTGGAAAAATTGATAGATCATTGCACATTTTTCTGATGCATTCAAATGACTTGACAGTCATTTTCAAATTTGCAGTGGTCTCCTAATTTTTGCCAGAGCTGTATTGTTTTATTAAACATTAATTGGTGTGTTTCTTCATTTGTTTCGCATAAGCATATTTTCTCTAACCTCATTAATTACAAAAAACAGACTAAATAAAGGAACTTGCACTTTATTGACAGAAACTTCCCTTGTAAAGCCATTTCTCATTCACCTAGTTTAGTGTACAAAAATTGCCCTCAGATATGCAACTGCTTTGAAAAGGGCCCACTTTCTGTCCCAGAGAGTTTGTCATGTAGTTGTCCAAAATGTCAATTTTTGCTGTGAGATTGTTTACTTTTTAATTGTAAAGATATTTTGGATTATAATGTAGACCTATTGATGTTTAACCAGCTCTGCAATTTAATAGCTGAAAAACAATAAACACTAATACATTTTCTGATATCACAGTACAAAAAGAGTGTTTAATATGATATTTAACTTCAACAGGTAAAAAATAATATGCATGAAACTAAAAACGTTTACAAAAACATACACAATACAATTATACTAGGCTACTGCAATATTTGGATACATAATGATGCAATGGCTATCTATATTACAGTAAACGAATGTGAATAGTATCCTGGAGAAGAGGCACACTGGAATGGGAAATTCATATAGAAAGGCTACATTCAACATTTGCATGTAGCCAATATACAGTATATATAAGTTAGCACCAGTAAAATCAAACACAAAACAGGCTACATTCAGTACCAACTAAGGTCAACTTTATTTAATGGCTCGTTTCCACTGTACTTGGTACAGTACAGTTAGCTAACCGATAGAAACTTATTGTTTCTAGTCAGTTTTTTACTATCAACTAACATTAGCTAGCCAAAATAGCAGTATTTGTAATACTTATGAAAGCTGTTGTCTCATTATATTAACAAAATATAACATGGACATGTATTCATTGACTAAATTGTTACAAAATTGTTTAGGCTAATGAATTTGTTTTATTCTCAGTTGGCCAGCTGAAGCAAAAGGTAACAATGCCAAAACCACTGAACCGTACGCAACGCAACATACACCCCGCCTACCAAGTAAGGGTACTGTTACTAGTCGAAATGCAAGCCAGGTCAGGGTTTACTGTACCAAACCGTGCCATACTGTACCAAACTGAACCGTACCACCCTGTGGAAACGAGCCATAAGACTAGATTCAACTGGGGAAAAAAACAGTGTTTGTGTGTTTGTGTTTGCTTGTGTGTGTGTGTGTGTGTGTGTATGTTTGCATTTGTATGTACAGTATATGCATATGTGTGTGCAGTTTGTGTGTGTGCAGTCCCCTGTACAGTATATGGATTAAATCTTTCTTTCCCATCAGCATATTTGGTAGTTATTTTTCATCAGTGGCTCTCCTTCCGCATCCTGGTCGGTGTCTGGCTCAGGGGCCCCCTCACAAGCCACAGTGGTCTCACACTGCTCCTCGCACTCCGCCTCCTCAAGAGCTTGCTCTAAGTTCCTGTACTGCTGGGGAGGAGCCAAGTGAGGTTAAGAAGCCAGTAGAATGTTCAGTATTCAGTTACTGAATCTACATTCTTCAAACGAATTTGTTGAAAATAACACAACTTGTGTTGTTTTTAGCACATCTATGTCCAGATAGGGACAACACAAATTGTTTTGTTTCTAATACATTGCTTTTGTTATGCTGTGTACACTCTTACAACAAATGTGTTGAAAATAACACAGCTTGTGTTGTTTTTTTAACACATCTATGTCCAGATAGGGACAACACAGTTTGTGTTGTTTTTAACACATTCGTTTTAAGAGTGTAATAGTGCACTGGATCAATATAATTTGTTAGCCAAATTGTGCTATAGTCAGCATCAATTTTTTTTGTTAGTCATGTTGTAGCCTGAATTAAGACTAGTACAGTATATATGATATCCATATAGGGATTAAGGCTTTAGGTACATGAATATATGCATAGATATGGTGTTAGGTACATGAATATATGCATAGATAGTTTTATTCTTACTTGATGAGGTTGGCCTGAGTGTAATCGTTCAATACGTTCTCCAATTGTACTGAACGTTGGACGCTGTGTTGGTTCCAGACTCCAGCACATTTTCATAATTGTATACCTAAAGGCAAGTGGGTGATTTTGAACATTATTCTACTACAGCATTGTGCAAAAACATAGTTGTATTTTTTCTTCTGCATTTAGAGTTTCAAAAAGATTCTTTTGTATGCACTTGTACTGTATGCAGTTGATTGATCAAAGTCTTTTTTCAAAGCCTTGTACATGGAAGAGAGAGTGATAAAAAAATGTGAGTGATAAAAAAATGTGGGTGTAGGTGTTGTTTAAATGGAAAATCCCCACAGAATCCCCTTTATGAAGTGCAATATCACTTACATCTCTGGTGGTGCAAAGTCTGGCTTAGACATCTGATATCCATCTTGAATCAATTTATAGAATCTGGAATTCACCATTATATCAGGGTATGGGCTTTTACCTAATTAAATGAATTAAAAGAAGATTTTTTTTTGCATTGCTCAACCAGTTTCAAGTTTCAGTTCAGGTATACAGTAATACAACTGAATGTTCCAGAAGAAAGTGACATTTAATGAAAAAGTATCTGCAGGCCCACCTAGAGAGAAGATCTCCCACAGCAGGATACCATAGGACCACACATCACTCTGGACCGTGTAGACGCAGTCAAAGATGCTCTCAGGGGACATCCACTTCACTGGCAAGCGGGCCTGCAGCAAACACACAACAGAGACACAACAGCTGTTCATCTGTATGCACATCATCCTCATCTCATCACAACAACCTGCTGTGTCTGCACACGATTCATCCACAGCCAATAGCTGACTACACAGACACAGTAAAGGATCAAAGGCAGAGAGACTGAAGATAATAAACAATAATAAGAGAATTTCCATGTGGTTAACAAATGCAATGGTTTGAAACGGTCTTGAGAAATGTGTATGGATTAAATACAATGCACACACTGCATCAGAGTGCATTCACCAAATAAATGAATTAATTAATGATAAAAATGGGTAATAATGTGTCTTGGAGATGCAGCCGACTAAACTCACATTTCCTTTGACCACATAGTTGGAGTCGTTCATTATATCTCTGGCAAGCCCAAAGTCACAGATCTTGGCTACACAGGAGTCGGTCAGGAGAACATTCCGGGCAGCCACATCTCTGTGAATGCACTACAAAACAAAACACACACTCACTCACTCACTCACTCACAGAGCTAATGACAGCAGAGGTCATGAAGAGTTGTTGCTGGAGAGCAATGCCCAATCTACTGCAGCTACAACACTTGGTGATATATGAATGTGTTTAATTACATTACGAGACGCAAGGAAGTCCATGCCCTGAGCCACATCAAAGGAGAACCGTAGCAAGTCCTCTATGCCAAAGAGTCCGGAGTCTGTTTCTGGGTGGCAACCTGAAAGCATTCCAGGGAGCACAGATATGTTGGCTTTGGCACAGCACTGCAATTCTCTGCACATAAAATGGATTTACACCTCAGGTTCACACTGAAAGGCAAACTATACATGACTTCTGGTTTTGAGAATTTTTGAAGAACAAACTAGGTTTTGGTAAACCTCTGCCAAGGTATCCAGGTCTCCAATGAAAGCTCTGTGCATTTCTATTTGTGTGTGTGTGTGTATGTGTGTGTGTCTGTGTGTGTGTGAGTGTTTGTGTGAGTGTGTGTTTGTGTGTGTGTGTGTGTGTGTATGTGTGAGTGAGTGTTTGTGTGAGTGAGTGTGTGTGTGTGTGTGTATGTGTGTGTGTGTGTGAGTGTGTGTGTGTGTGTGTGTATGTGTGTGTGTGTGTGTGTGTGTGTGTGTATGTGTGTGAGTGTGTGTGTGTGTGTGTGTGTGTGTGTGTGTGTGTGTGTGTGTGTGTGTGTGTGTGTGTGTGTGTGTGTGTGTGTGTGTGTGTGTGTGTGTGTGTGTGTGTGCACATTTGGACTGAGCCGCCTCTGTCTCGCCACACTGGGCCTCTTTCTTTCTGTGGAGCACAGCACAGCTCTTCAGCTCTCCACTGTTTGCCTACCCAGTGACTGGTGCCTTGGCTTCAGCGTCGATAGCATTTCCTGGTAGTCAGAGCCAGAGCAGGAGATGCCGCTGTCGCTGTTCACACGCAGACGTGGCGTAGGGGGTGGGGGGTGTAGAAAGGGGCGGGGGTGGGGGTGGGGGGAGGGGGGGGTGTTGATTGGGGGTTGAGACAGAAGTGTGAAAGAATTAGAATGAAAAAAGTTCTTGTTTCCATGGCTTCCAAATGTTATGGCCACGAGTTATGGTGCTAAACTGTCAGAGTATCACTGAGACGGCGGGCTTCTGTGAGGTAAGTTAATTAATAAATCACATTTCTGTGCTCGTTGAAGACCAGCCACATGAGGTCATCTAATTTGAGGAAAGGCGTGTCTCGGATGTGCCACTACAGTATTCAGGCTATTGTTTCAGTTTTGGACTTATGTGTCAAAATGAAAGGTACATCTGCCCACACAAGTTCCTATTTTAATCAGGAGTTTTTTTTTTAGTTTTGTTGTTTTTTTATTTATAGACCAAAACCAACCTCCGGAACCGGTGGTCTTCGGTGATGTTCTTGTAGAGAGTGGTCTCACTGGAGATGCTGGCCACACTCCACACAGAGGTCACAAACATCTCTGCCCTGCTGCGCAAGAAGTTCAGCAGGTCCCCGTGGCCACAATACTCTGTGATCATCAGCATCGGCCCTGACATGGGAATAAAATGCAATGATCTGAATTGTGGCGTTATGATGTGATAATACATGTCTACTTATCAATACATTTCCACAAAAGAGAGAGACACACAAGACATGTAATATACTAATGGGAATAGAACATTGAAAATGAGCAATGTGATACTATATAAATGTCTTGGCTACTCATGTTATGGGAGTATTAAGACCTACCTCCCTGTGTACAAGCACCCAGCAGGTTGACTATGTTGCTGTGGGATCCTAAGTGACTCAGAATCTTCAGCTCTGACATCAGAGCCTCTCTCTCCTCTGAATGGGCTCTGGCTATAGAGAAGATCACATACAGGTTTTTAAATTTGATGCTCTAATGTTACAATTAGTGAAGTCAGCACAACATTCTGGTGTTTTATCATCATGAACAACAACAACAACAACAAGAACAATAACAACAACAGACTAAATTTACGTTTGAGCATCTTCACCGCCACACGGATGATGTTTCCATCTGTCCCTAGGCCATCAGCAGTTGCCTCCACCACTTTCCCAAAAGCCCCGGTACCCAACACTTGACCTGGTACATGTAAGAAATTCCCATTTTAAAAGATTGCCATGAACAGCTCTGTAAAAACATTCAAAATAATTTTGACTCCAATTTGAAGAGTAACCAACCAAGCCTTAGCCTTTCACGTGGAAATTCCCACTTCTCATTGTACGGAAGCTGAGTTGGGTCAATAAATGTGTAGTTGTTCCCATCATTGACCTCAATTATTTTCCATCTGATTTCAAATTTAGGTTTCTGCAAAAGGTAACGATTTTGATGTTTTCTGTTAGACCTAATTTCTGTGAAGCAAAGACAGACTATGACAGAAGATGTATGTTTGACATGAAGACATACCTGTTGGTACTTGTAGAAAACTATTGCAAGCAGGATTATCAGTGTTCCTACTAAACTTGATGCACCAATAAGGGTTGGTGTGAAAATAGTGGATGCTACAAAATCTGGATTGGTAACATCTAAAAAAGATGTCCACAGTGGCATGATGTTAAAATTCAATTGAAGAGCACAATCGATTATATAGATGACAAATAAGAAATTATTTGTTTTGCATGTTTACATACATATTAGATGTAGACTTAGATATAAACGTATGTATAGCAACAGATTGTCTTACAGTGGCTAAAAGCCATTGCGGCCCGGTCCTCCCCAGCAAGGTTTACTGCTATACATTCAATATTCATTCTGACGTTTGAGTGGTTCACATGGAGAACACTCTCCACCAGGTCCTGCCTAGATTCACTTCCCTTCACCACAGAGGCCTGGGGAAAATAGCTTTCTCCCACTAGACTGGAGTTTGTGTCACATCTGTAAAGTCAAGTCAACATTATTGCTGTTTTGTTAGTGGACGTTGGATCACATGTTGTTATTGTAGAAGACTACAGTCCAAGGTGTTCCACTTTGCCATGTGATTCTGTGTACATGGAGAGTTTTACTCACGTGGTTCGGGCCCCAGGGCACTGGGACCAGTAAATGAGGGGCAGAGGGTAACCAGTGGCAACACAGGTCAGTGAACCATTATCCCATCTAACCAGAGCACTTGGTTTGTCTATTTAAAAGAAAGGAAAGACGGGAAAGAAAGGGTTAAAAAAAGACATTTAGAAATAATTTTATTTAACCATAGTATTATATCTGTTAGCACTCACACCAGACAGAGATGTTGAAACTGAGGGAGGCGTTGACTTGGTCACTCCTGGCGTGGAGGGTGTACAGGCCTCCTTCCTCCGCAGTCACACTTCTCAGAAGCAACACACTTTTGTTTCTACCACACATACACACATGAGACAGAAGGCGCCAAAGCCAGCAGTTAAGGACCTACTTTGAAACTCACTTTGAAAAAAACTATTTCAAAAGAAGATAGATAGATAGATAGATAGATAGATAGATAGATAGATAGATAGATAGATAGATACTTTATTGATCCCCAAGGGGGAATTCAAGATCACACTTGCTTAAATAAGGTGCCTACAGTACATTACAAATCTGTTACCCATTTTCGATTTGGAGAAAGGTTATCTCCTGGTCTGTTGCATTGCCCAGTGCAGGTGTATCCCACCAGAATCTTTCAATCTTTGGGTATGCAGTGATTTGGACACCCAGGTCAATACTCCCCCCCTCTATTAGGGTAATATCCACACCATCACTGTCCAACTTTGAGGAGAGCAAAGGGATGAGTTTGATGAATGGCTCCTCTGTTGGCGCAACAAATGACAAAATGGGCATCAGGGTGACGTCAGATTGGCACCATGTTGATGTAACATTGTCCTAAGATTGACGTCAGATTGACACCATATTGATATAACATTGTCCTAAGATTGATGTCCGATTGGCATGATACTGATATAACATTGACATGAGGTTCACTTCCTGTTGTGTACTAATGGAATGAAAACACTTGCCTACAACTTGAAGGTGCATGGTGGAGGAGTTTGCTCCTGCCTCGTTGGCGCCAGTGCAGGTGATGTTGCCTGAGTCAGACAGACTCACGGAGGAAATGGTCAGGACGCTGGTTTTCCACACTTCTTTACCTGACCGGGTAGACCCCTCGCCTCGCATTTTCTAGGAAAAATAATTAATTAACTAAAGTCAAGGTCAAAGAGCAAAGCAATAAATAGATGATACGGCATTATCATTTAGAATTGATCAAACATGTAAACTGATAAAAAGTATGGTGTGACATTATAGAGTTCCATAACAACAACTTAAATGAAAGAGATCATACTTGACCAGAAGTATGTGTCCAGGTGATGTTGGCATCATAGTTGGGGTTAGTGCAAACACATTCGATCTGCAGCTTCTCCCCAACAACCAGAATGGATTGGAATTCTTGACTGGGCTGCAGGACTCTAATCAGCACGCCTGGTGGGGAGCGTAGCTCTGACAGAGACAACACATCAAGACAACATGAGGACACAGAAGTGTGACACAACACATACTATATTAAACTTGGGCCATTAGTAAACATTCTAAAGACAGAGACATAGACTCGTGACGTCGGGTTCTGGAATCAAACCCAATTTTCAGGCAGCAATAATAGTATACATACAAAGTATGATATGTTGTAGATATAGTGTATTCTGGTGATAGTCTTACTTGCTTCGACCTTAATGGGGTATTCCTCAGAGTCTTTTCTGATGCCATGGAGGGTTGCGCTGCAGACGTACTTCCCGCTGTGACTGGGCAGGAGGCCTCGCATCAGAATCCCTCTCTTTGGGTCCATGGTGTAGTTCAGGTCATGGGGTAAAGCACTGCCATTAACCAGACGGAGAGAAAAGTCTGTCGCTTGGGGGTCCGTCAGTAAACAGTCGAGGAGATAATCAGAACCCTCTTTTTTTTGGAACCAGCGTCTTGAAACTTCGGTGGCGTAAACATGTCACCATCTGTGGATAGAAATAATGAGATAAAGTGCAAAGAAGTCATTATTAAGAATGCAGGCAATAGATAGCAGATATACCATATAGCATATACTAGATATACCATATACTGTATATACAGCTCTGGAAAAAAATAAGAAACCATTGCAATGTAAATTTGAATATGACTGTCAAATCATTCAAATGCCACTCAGCAACTGTAGGATGACATTAGAAACATTTTCAGTGGTCTCTTAATTTTTTCCAGAGCTGTATATATAGAGGTTGTTACTGTATGCCGACTTTGTAGATGACTTCTATACTCATAGTGGATTATTTCTAGCCTAGTAGGCCTTTATAGAATGTGTATTGCTCTGTTAATTGCTTTGGAGTGTGTGTAAATTCAGAGGGAGGTAGGCAGCGTACTGGTGATGTAGATGTACACTTCTGAGTACAGCTCTGGACGTTCATCATAGAAACACCTGTATCTTCCAGTATAGGTAATGGTTGCCACCTTGACTTTGATCAAGTTCTTGGAACGCCTGTGAGATAGTGGTGAAGTCTTCAAGGACACACTGTTAATGCCATCTCCACGACAACTCAGGGTGAAACGAGTACCCACGGGCAAAGTAATTTCAGTCTTCTTTATGGTTGTGTAGTTCAGTCCAATATCAGGTGGTCTCCAGTCTAGTAATACAACAAATAAATACATTATTATGATAATATCATTAGTAATAGGATATATTCCTATTATATATTATTCACATACAAGGCATTTCAGGCCACAGATATAACCTAGAGGACACAATGAAAATAAATGAATACTCCCCTCAATGTCAACACTATTTCTTTGCATTGATGTGCGACTTTAGAGTTGACGAACTCCGGTTATATGCAAATTCCTTGCTGCAGACATTGCAGAGGACTTTATTTTAATCAACACTTTATTTTTTATCAACACCATCAGGCCATTTTTTAAAAGCAAATGTTCCAATCAACGATCTAGGCAGCACATTTTCTTCTCTCTCCTTCATTTTACAGTCTATTGATTACTGACTAGAATGGCTCGGGGTCAAAGGTCATACAGAATCGATTAATCTGCGCTATTTTTTTTATCAGTTATTTTTTCTCAAATTAATTAATCAAAATGAATCAGTTATTTTGACAGCCCTAGTTTTAACAATTGTGGAAAACTGTATTGTTCCCTTATTTTTTTGAGCAGTATAATGCTTGTGGATTATTACATTATTCCTTTTGAATAAAATTGATTGTACTCCAGCTGCAAAATTCTTCAAGAGACACTTCAAGCTGTAAAGGCTTATACAGTAGCATAATTCTTTATGAAAGCAGTCACGAGTATGTAATGTTTATACATAATATCATGACAATTATGAGGCTTTATGAATAGTTTATAACCATTTATGAATGTATTTAAAATGCTTTCATAGTATTTATAGGTTGTTTCATTAACTGTATTTTGTAACCTATAGCAACTTCAACCAATATATGTGTTCATATTTTGTATTCAACTCTTTTGTAATCAAAAAATAATTTTCATTGCTTGAATTGTCATGTTTTATCTCAATTTGTATTGCCCTAAAGTCCATCGACCCAAAGCTATCTTAGAAAAGAGTGCAAAAAATGTTTTTTTTTCTCAATTTCACTGCTGTTTGTTTTTTCTGTAAACACTGCTGTTTGTTTTCCAAGTAAAGTGTGACCCTTCTATTTACTTAGGCTACTCCAGTGACATTGTGAAGTTTAAATGCATTCATCATTTCATCAAATGAGGTACCCATCAAATAATAAAACCCACTAACTGCTAAATAAAATGAGAAAAAAAAAACATGGTGGAATGATGCTCAATGATTTATTGTTATATTTCATGTCAACAATTTCTTATGATCATACAGTGATTAAGCATTTAGAGTTTGCAGAACAAAATTAGTGTATTAATGTACAAATAAAGCATCTTAAAACCTCTTTCAGCTGATTCACAGCAAAGACATACCGGTAGATTGTTAACAGTTTTGCATACTTCTGATTCATAGCTTATCTCATTAATTTTGGCCAACATTTCATCAAAGTGATTTCATTGTGCTGATTACTTGATTACTGATTACTGATTACTGATTACTACTACATGGCACAAGTGACAGGATTGCCACAATCCTGGAAGCATAATCAAGTAAAATAGTAAAAAGTTGCTGATCCATGTTCCACTGGTCGAAGCGTCTTCACAGGCAAAGGAGACTAGACATCTGATTCGGAGGGGACTCAACGCTTGTTGATCTTCTTGCTCAGGTCCTGTAGCTCGTTGCCTATCCGTGACACCTGCAGGAGCAGGGCCTGGTGGTTCTCCACGAGCAGGCTCTGGTGTCGGGCCAGGTTTTGCATGTGGGTCAACTGCTGACCGCCGTGCTCCCGGACGTCACGCAGCAGCTTGACCGCCTCGGCCTGGCTGCTGGCCACCTCCTTGTGCTCCTGGATGAGCTGGGTGAGCCCTGAGAGGACCTCTGCCCGCCAGCTTGTGGCCGACTGCAGCTCCTGGACCAGCTGGCTCAGGGTGCGGCCCAGTTCCTGACCATCACAGCAAGGCCCGGCGCTGGTCTCGGCCTCTGAGCCTACAAAGGCCCCAGGATTTGACTGACTGGCCTCTGAGCCCATTGTCATGGCCGCCGGCTCGCTGTCTGAAAGGAGCGAAACACAATGTTTTACCCTGACGCATCTTCAATTGAGGTGATTCAGAATTCATTTGTGAGCAGTGGATGTTGCTGTTATAGGCAAGCAAATTCAAGTGGTGAACTTACTTGTGATCAAAATGAGGTACCGTGTTGTGCTTGTCCTCTGACGCACACACATGGAATGACATCCACAGGCTTTGCCATGTGAACTATTCTTTCATTAAGTCACAACATCCCAGTATATATAAAATGTGCCCTGATGATTTGTGTTGAGTGGAATTGATCAGTTCTGTAAAAGTGAATAATGAATGAGGATTGCATGGTGTATTTCTGCATGAGCTCAGATTCAGAAATTCAGATTCAGAGTCAGATTCAGATTCAGATTCAGATTCAGAAATTCCTGTTGGGATGCGTGAGTCAGACAGTTCAAATAATTTTGAAATACGACGGACGCGTGCTGTCACATTTTCAGGGATGTTGCTGCTGTTCGTTGTATTTTCGTCAGGGGGAAAGAGGAAATGAGAGTGGTCTTGACATGGGCTTTGCATGCGAGGAGGGGGGAAACGTCTGAAATCGTGCAGCTCTTGCCCACTACGCCAGGAAACACATTGCGCTAAGAGGTAAGGGGCAGAGGAGGCTAACCGGAGGAGGTGGATGGGGGTGGACGAGGGGGGGGGCACGCTCCAGAGCCAGGTCTCGAGGGTCTGTTTCCCATCCTTGCTCTCACTTCTCTTTCACCTCATGTGGGACACACACACACACACACACACACACAAACACATGCACACACACTGGCTGAGTCGACTTCTCACAGACACTGAGCTACCCCACCACACACTCCTCACGACCCCCCACCCCGTTTTTCACACAAAACCACAAGCGCCATCACCTGTCTTCTGAACAGCTGAACTCTTGCTCTCTTGTTACCTGACAGCACCTCTATTGTTGTTGTTTTGAAATGCATTGTTTAGTTTGGCTGTTGCAGTGTCTTCAGCGAGAACATTTTAAGTGGTAGTTTTTTCAGATATACTTAGAAAGTAGTTTTTTGTGAGTAGTCATTTTTATCCACTTATTTTTTGTAGTATCTCAATGACCATTGAATATGAGTGCATGAGACCATAATGAGTACTGATAAAAATAGAAGGTAAGCCCAGACTTATGCTTACTCCTACACAAAGATGTACATACAGTGCATCAATTATAAGTGATGAACTTACTTGTGATCAAAATGAGGTATTCCATGTATATATTAAACCAATCTGACCTAGATGTCTTATACATAATCTTAGACTTATGTATGATACTGAATACTGAATGTCATTTATGCTTCATTAGGATGTGCACATTTTTTTAAACATAAAATACCTTACTGATATATATGGCTTAGTGTTAATTTGCAGTGAGGAGCTGAGAAGAGAGCCCATGGTGAGCTTACCTTGGGCTGCACAAGGCATCACCGCACCCAGGAGGAGAACCAGATAGAGTATCATCTCCCTTCACTCTGCCAACTCTCGAGCTGAGGACGCACTAGCGGAGGATACGGCAATCTACTTCAGCGGCACGAGCAGAGGATACAGCAAACACAACTGACTGGTGAAGGTGGTGGCGAAACAGTTTTTAAGTCCCTTAACCATCGAACTTCCTCTTCCGCAATTTCAGCCAATGACACATTTACTAGAGAAAGTGCTTTGTTTTCCTGAAGTTATTTTTTCTTTGTTGATTTTAATAGATTAAACAGAATGTATGTACAATTAATTTGGATTATTAAACAAAATAAAATGTAAATAAAATATATTTACTTTTGTGTATACCCAAGTACATTTAAAAAAGTACAAATTCATTTATTCCTTTTTTCCTGAGTGGATATCTTTATTGTTCACTCATTATGCTGTTGTTGTATTTTGGAATAAAAATATACAGTAATATACATCTATACAGGTGTATAAAAGTTTTTAACAGGTGACTACATATTACGGAAGTTACATTCTATATATATATGACTAATTGGTAACTGATTGGTAAGACTTAACTCTATAGATTTAGTATGTCTCCAAGCAGGAGGATTATGCTGGTGAAACCCATGTAGTACCATGTCAAATTTGATAAAAAGGATAATTGAAATCCAATGTATATAAGTTGAACATATAACAATATTTTGCATTTGCATAAAGCAGAGCACTGAAAAATCCCTTCTGTTAGCCATTACATTTGGACCAGTGTAATACCTTACTTAAGATACTTGAGCAAGATACTACTTAAAGTCTTTGTGCCTTCCTACACAGCACACTTCACAATTACTCACAAACCGCAAGTAGTAAGTAAACATCCATCCAATGCAGGTATTTCCTCTACATTTATGAGGTACCAAACGCTAATACAACTCAAATTTCTAAAGTGCACATTTACAAATAACTCTGAAAAACTGACAAAACACTGTAGAACTAAGGCACTGCATCAGCTGCTGTTGGTCAGAATAAGACATGATACGTTTTTTTTTCCTAAAACGGCAAAAATGCTGAGTCCACTAAATATGACTATACTATGCAGCATCACTTATGCAAAGATAACAGGCTAAATCCAAGTGCCTCCAGGGCCACTTGGTTTCTGGGTAAAAACTCTAACATTGTCAAGCAGTAGTACTCTGTGTAAAGGTATTTTCCAGCTGCAACTGTAAGACCAATGTGGATCTCATAATGTTGCAGAAAACCTGAAAGGAAACCAAGTATCTGTATCTCATCTGGTGACTGCAGATGTTCATTCATAAGAGTGTATATAAAAAAGCATATTATAAACCTGAAAAAATATCATGCCCGTATATGAGTGCAATTATATCAGGTTAGATATGTTTTTGCTTGTTTGATTTTGTATGCTATAGGTTGAATGTGGGACACATAGCACATACAAGAACAGATCATGGGCAGAGACCCACATTATGAAGCACCTTGCCATTTTCCTTGTCAAAAATGTATTTGCCTTATTTATCATACACAACTTTTCACTGAATCGGCACAATTGTTTCCATGACGTTACAGAAAACTTTCTTCAATTTCAGGTGTGTCCGAGGCTTCCTCCTGTTGCCCTTCTTGTCCTACACTCATTCCATCCTCTGTGTTGGGAATACATGGTTCCTCTGCCACGTTGGGAATCCAGGGTTCCTCTGCCACGTTGGGAATCCAGGGTTCCTCTGCAGCGTTGGGAGGACAAGGTTCCCCAATTGGTTCTTCATTTTGAGGTTTTTGTACGGGTGAGGGAACTTGTTCCTCTTCCTCTGAAGGGATTGCATTATCATGGACAGCTGGCTCCTCTGGGGCAAGGCACACTTCCACAACAATGGCCTCAGGCAAACTCACGGACGCGGTGCTGGTGTTGTCCTCAGGAGTCTGGGGGCTGGTGAAAGAGGACATGGTGAGGAAGTGGGCAGATGACACTGAAGGCCACTGAATGACTGTTTTTTCAGAACAACCAATGCCTCCACATATCAACACATTTTCCAAAGAATTTCCTCAATAATTGACCTGTATATTTTCTTTGAAAATCAATCAAGGCGAGACCTCTCTGGTGCAGTGAAATTTAATAAACCAATCACATGCAACCAGTGTTAAATTCTGATCTATCTATCTATCTTTTTTATTAATTAACTTTGGCCTGACTCTGTGCGCATGCACTGTCGGCAAAATATGCTGTCAAACTTGCACCCTTAGTCTCTGCTTTATGACTATGGCTTGATGTATTAGACACAGCAAAACAAGTTACACTGGAAAAACATGAGATATTTGCGATGAGTAATTCTCTGACATATTTATATTTTAAATATTACATTTGTGTCTATATATATATATATATATGTGTGTGTGTGTGTGTGTGTGTGTGTATTATATACATATTATCATGCTAGACAAAAAACAGTAAAAATAAAGGGAGCAAAACAGAAGAAGAGAGTGTCACTCTGTTGTCATGACAGCCCTTTACCTTGAGGTGCTCTGCGTGGCGGTATCCTCTAGCTCACAGGCTCCTTCACTGTTGATGTCGGGGATGGGGACAATGTACTCGCTGAAGACTTTAGTGCCCGCCTGGCCCGTCTCCTCCTCCCCGTGCGGTTCAAGCCTTGGAGCGCCCCCATCTGCAGAGTTCGCCACAGGCTGTGCCGGTTTGCTGCGCAGCACAGCAGGGTGGTCACTCTTCAAAAAGTTTTCGTTCACCTGATAGTACCTCTGCAAGAGTGGTTCATGTTCGCTCGTGTTAATCAAAGAGGGTATTTTGCAATGTGATTTGCAACTCAGTCCAAATGTAATTTAAATGTGATTCATATTACATTTGTTGACACTTTTATCCAAAAGCAACTTACAAATGAGGAGTAACATTCAAGCTACTGTGCCATAAGAGACCTTAGATTAACAACAAATAATATTACCTTGTAAATGTAAAAGTGTTGTGTCTTGTATGGAATCATAAGGTGAACACTGTACCTTTTTGTAACTGTCCGCTACCATGTTTCCCAAAGAGTGTCCAAGAAGAGAGAATGGGGGTCTTTTCTCAAACTTCTCATTCCAGCACTTGCACATAATCTCATATCTGTCAAATAAAACATACCCCCGTGATAAATAACAGACCATTTATCATTCATTTCAATGTAATTTAAGAGGAAATGCCTTGTGCACATGATCTCTTTAAGGAGTGACTAAACCCAAATCCATAACTACTCTCTCACCCAAAACGTCCTACTGTCAGGTCAAAACTAAGCTTTTCACTCAAAACCATTAAATCTTGCTGAAAAAAAGATTTGCCTTCAGACATGGCACACGTAGGCTACAAACATTCAAACACATACAACAGAGTTCCCCAAATGGCGGCCCGCAAGAAAGTGGCCCGCGCAGACATGTGTGTGTATGTTTGGCACGCGCAGACATGTGTGTGTATGTTTGGCACGCGCGGACAAGAATGACAGTGTATTACAGTAATAGAGAATCCCCACTGCCTACTGTTGTGGAGCATTGAATCTGTCCCCATTGATTCCGTTAAATACGTCATATTTCTCATTCAAAATAGCAGAGTAACGTGAGTGACAGAACTAAAATGGAAATGGGGCATCCGACAAAGGGTCTGCTCTCGCATTGCATCGCGCTGCACACACCACAGCACACCACCACCTTCTTCACGTCACATATTCCAATTGAAAACAATGTAGCCTAGCCTGATTTTATTGCAAATGCGTGCTCCCATCGCATGAAGGACTTGGTGAAAAAATCACTGTCAGATTTTAACGAGGAAAATGATAAGGCATTTAATTTTGCTTTAGCAATGTGGCAAACACCGTTACACAAATGCAGCACACTGGCAACATTACAGTAACTTTACTGTAACATGCAAGCTGTAAAACAACGTATTCAAATCAACAACGCTAGAATTGATACTTCTCTTTTAATGGCAGGCCTTAGCCTAGAAATCTAAACGCACCCTAGCGGCAGCAAATTAGCCTACATTTGCTGCCAGGGTTAGTCTAGCAACTCTCCGTTGGCTTGTGAGCTCAAAAAATTAAACTTCTATCAGGCCAATCAAATCGAGAGTCGTTAGGCGGGCTTAACATAATGATTGATGGCAGAGTTGCAACGGTTTGGCTTGAATTCCCTGCTACTTGAAAACAAATAAGATAATATTGCTGTTGGCGAACAGTGTGACACGAATTAAGCTTTTATTATAAGTTGCCAAAAGTTTGAACTAGCCAACTAGCTTCGCTGGTGGGAAACACATGGGACTAGCGCTGTCCTATTGCGTGCAGAGGGAATTTGAAAGACAACCGATTATCCCGCCCCTCGGACTGAGTACTGCAAACGGTGAGTGCCCAGACCCTACATTTTAATGTGGGTCTGGCTCGTCAGGCTTGGCAGGCCTATCATTTACATATAATCATGGCAGGTGTGTAAGGATTTATCTTAGCCTACCTTTTATTTGAACAACCAGTGAATTCCAGCTGATTGTAATGGTGCCCTTTTATAGCAGCTACATGTATGTTTGTGTATAAAAGTCAAGCAAGATAAATAATGAATAAAATAAAACGTGACATGGTTAAATAACTTGTGATCTAACACAATCTAGCAAGGTAACAAGTGCAGAATCACATAAAGCTAAAGGATTTGGGTATGGCAACAATGAAATCTACTGTAACCAAACAACAATCAACAGTATCCATTCTGAAATCTTTATTAATATCATTATCTCTGAACGCACTATGGCACAGTCCTTTTTTATGGGTTGTTTTCACATCCATTATCTTACATATTTTGAAGAGATGGAGATATTTTGATTGAGATATTTTGGAGATTTTTGCTGAAATTTTACCAACTTAAGATTCTGATACCATCCTTGCAACATTCTGGACACTGTCCCCTTGCAAAATCCTGGATACCATCCTCACAAAATCTTGCTAGGATGGTATCAGAATCATAAGTTGTTGAAATTGCACCATGTAAAGGGTTTCCTAGATCCCATCACATATAAAGTTGGTCCTTTGAAGGAGAGATGTTAACCAATGGCGAGTCATCTCCGCAAGACGTCATTGATCTGAATGTTTTTTGTGGGCCATAGACTATGATGGCGCAATGTGATGAACTAGCCCTCTTTAGACATTTCTGAGGTTACTAGGGGAGTCAATGAGGCTAGAGAGGGTCAATGTCTTGGCTGAACGTTACACAAACGCACCCATTCCCAGCGGCGGGTCATTGTTGTGAATCGAGAACCACAGTTGGCAGTGGGTAGTTTCCCCTCGATGCCGACAGGTCCACTTGCAGCACACCTGTCCTATACTTCCCCCACAACCAGGGCATTCAGGTGCCATTCTGACTGGTGCGGGCGGCCTGTAGACAGCAAGTCCACACCAGTGATCTGCGCACCTGGTAAATGTATTGCTCATATCAATAACAGATGTGTGCACATCCATAACAGCAATCTCCTCGCCAGGTGACAGAGCCATGGAGAGCATAATCCACCTTCGTGGTTGATGTATGCTACCATCGCTGTGCATTTAAAGCGTTCTAGAGCATTTATGCGGAAGCATCTTTGTCCTTTCCTCCACACTTATGAAGCGAGATGTCTGTGGTCACAACGCGTCTGCAACTGTTCTCTGTGAATACTTGGCAACTGTCGCAATGAGGGCTGTGGTATACGTGTTCCAACTGGTTAACTGCAAGTGAACTTGACTGAAAGAGAGTGTAAGGTTATGAATATAACCTTGGTTCTCGGAAAAAGAATAAGAGAAGTTAACCCTTTCTAGCCTTATTGATTCCGTAAACTTGGCCAGAATGTCTAAAAGAGGAATAGTTTATTGCGGTGCACCCTCATAGGGCCTGTTTACATTTGTTTTTAGAAGGCGTCTTGGGTGATACGATCACAAGTGGTCAGCTGAGACACAAAGCTGTTTACACATATCCAAGGTGTTCAGCCAAAGACGTTTGCTCTCCACTAGATTTCACTATTGCCATCGTCACATTCATTACAACTCCCATTGTCCGGGACACATCACAACACATTAGCATTTACAATAAAAAATATATGTGGTCAAATGCTTTTGAGACCACCTCGGTAAGTGGTTTGACTGGTCGAATCATAATGTATCTTTGTAATTGTTTACACTAAGTCTTGTATTTAGAACTGACCACTTGTGATTGAATTGTGAGACGGGTAATTGGAGATTGGATCAGACCGATGATGTCCCATTGGTTAACATCTCGTGTTCTTCTTCAGATATTCATACACTAATACATTGCACTTTTTTTACCTAACCTGAGGTTCCATAACAGCAATCTCCATAACAATTCTGTGAACAATTCTGACTTGTAGTGTTTCCAGCAGGAGAATTGTGTGCTGATTAGATTAGAGAGTTGTGAATAATGACATTGAATGGCAGTGCTTTCTAAATGAGAATATAGTGCAGGAACTTATTTTTGCTGCAAACGTTCAAAACATTTGAATCATGTGTGAAAACAGTGTTTATATTTTGGGAAAATGTGTCTGTCTTTTGGTAAATGCTTTTGATTTTTTAGTTCATAATAATGCTAATAGTATTTAAACTGTCAAGAAAACCTGTAATGCAAAGGGTAAAGTGTGATGAATATGAAAGCAAAGCCCATGATGACAACCTTCAAGATCATATTTAACATCATGACTAATTGGTTGTAAAACAGGGGTCTCAAACACCCGGCCCGCGGGCCAAATCCGGCCCGCGTCCTGCCCAATTCCGGCCCGCGACGTATGACAAAATAATAATGTAATCCGGCCCTTGAGGCTATTAATTGCGACAAACAACGATACTGATTAAAATAGGCGATAGATCCAGGTGCGGTGACAAATCTCATTTGTGGCCTACTCTGCTCCACTATGTGCAAGACATCCAGAGCTTGATTCAAACCCAAAATCGCTGCGCAAAGTTTTCAGGAAATACTTGTATTACATGCAAAACACAAAGGCGTGCATTTGTAATGGCGGAAGCGATGCAGCCATAGTGTTGCAGAAATTAAGCAGAAATAGGCCTACACCAAATGTTGAAAAACGTTCACGTGTGATGAAGTCTTAGGTAAGCTATGTTATTCACCTATTCTTATTCTGAAGGAGAATATCCTTTTGGAGATTATGATCGATCGTCTATGACAGTGATAGTCACGGTGCGTCTGTGAATGGAGGTGCGTGTATACAACGGTGTCCACTAAGAATACCATGCTTGTTTCGACCCTCTGCCCAACATAGCTTGGAGGTTGCAGTGGTAATCGTGATGATAGTGTCCGTAATTTATGTGGTACAGACAGCAGGGCTAGTAGAAGTAGGGGCTCTAAGAACTACAGTCACCCGCAATATGATCACGAACTTCTGGGTACTGCAGATTACCCTTGCGATAGGAACTGTTTGACCAGAATACTTTATTGTAGGCCTATATTGTAGTAATCTATTACTAAACCACAACATCTTAGGTGTTGGTATACATCTTAGGTGTTTTCATGTTAATTTGTTATGTGGGTAATATGAAAAAAGGAAAGTAAACCTGCTTAAATATGTTCATCCAGTATTTACTGAAAGGTGCATAATTTGAGGTGCTTGCCATCCAGTGACAAATTAGATGGGTAAATGTACCCCCTTCATAAACTTTTGTTTTACTCAAAGATTTTTACATTTACAGTAGGACTTTATCTCTGACCACTTTCAAGCCATGGCCTTTTGACATTTTGATATAAAAATCCAATGGTGTTGGCAATGGCTTTCTTAACCCTGATGCCTAGTTTGCCAGGTTTAAAAAAGTTATGAGAGGAAATATTTTAGTTTGGTGTGAAACACACACACATACCTGTTTTTATGTTTTTCATTTATTTTATAATTTGTATTAATATTTATTTTATCATTATTTTATTTATAAGCTAAGGTTGCTAGCACAGGTGTCTAAAACTAGATAAAAACACTTGCACTTTCTGTTTGCAGTTTTGTGTGGTATTTGAAAAAAAGAACATTGCATTTTCAGAAATAGCCGGCCCTCCAATCAGATAACGTTGGCAGAATTGGCCCCCAGCTCATTTGAGTTTGAGACCCCTGTTGTAACAGGTTGTTCTGTGCTGAAAATTAATGGACTCCTGCTGGAGAAAAATAAATAAAAATGAAGTTGTTGGGGTCTTACATTTCATCAGTAGCATGCGTGGGTCGGGTCATTCTGTAGCCCCTCTTTAAGGCGTTGTAGAATTGCTCATTCATCGGGATGTCAGGGTAAGGTGTTCCTCCTTGAGTAAAGCAGTGCAACACAACAGAGTGTCATGAACAACATGAGTGACATGAAATGTGTCCAGGCATCGAATGGAAATAGTACACGTGACAACATGTTCTTTACAAGTCAAGCCTTGCTATCAAATACAGTTATGAGATTTACTGTAAGTTGGGAGAAACAGAAGAGAAACTTTGAATAATGCAGAAACTGAAAGCATGTAGTCAAACATTCAAAGCATGTTAAAGGAAGTGCAAGCAATAACTTGCTGGCTCGCTTAATGCTTTCTGCAGGGTGATCTCACATTGTGAATAGCTAACTTAATCAAGCATCTTGATGTCTATTTGAAAAAAAAAGTGGCAAATAAACATATAGGCCTACATGTAAAATAAAAAAGGCATACATAAGCAGGGAAGTGCCTTCTCAACTCACGTTGCCCTTCCTTCTGAGGGGAAAGAAAAATAGGCCTAAATAAATAAATCGTAGGCTACACTGGATGCAGAATTTCATGTAGGCCTAGATAAAAAAAAATCGCAAAGCCTCACTCACTTCCATTCGAGCACCGAAAGTCAGTAGCCTAGGGGAAGGGCAAACTCTGTTTATGTGGGCACCTGAGCTGAGCCTGCATGAGCGGCAGCGGCCCTAGAAGGAGATTGTCGCGGTTGTCGGGTGAGACGACTCAACGTTGTCGGAAAAGGTGAGTTTGTAACGAACGAACGATCATCATCATCAAGTTTATGAAATAAATTAAAATCTTCATAAATCCAGACTGAGTTTGTCACTTTTAGCCTAAATAATCAGACAGATAGCTTGCAGACAAGCAGCACGTTATCACATAGCCTAGGCTAGGCCTACTATTTTTTTGGTAGGCATTAGACAAACTAAGCTACATGTCTGCTGATAGTTAGTTTCTCACATATAGTTTTAGCAAGAAGAATGAATGATGGATGTAATGCATCACATTAATTATTTTATTCAAAATAGTTAAATGCCTAAATCCTATCACTATTTTAGTAGGCTATTGTTTGAAGGCAAGATGCCTACTGAAAAGAGGCGGATTCAGGAGAGGGAGAGACAATTCAGGGAAGCAGCAAAGGGCAGCACATCACTGCAGGGTTGGCTGCGAAAAAGCCAACCAGCAGGTGAGACAGAGACTTTGCACTCAGTAGTTAAGGTGATTGAGTGCTGTATTTCAGTGTTTTACTTCTTTGTGTATATATATTAATAAAGACCCTGTTATTCTCAGTCCTTCATATAGGCCTACGTGGATTTCTATGCAACGTCACGAAAACATGCGTGCGCAACTTAGAGGCAGAAAGCACCATAGAACAGCACAGATCAGTGCTGTCCATGAAAAGAATAAAATGAGTTTTTGTGTTGAAAACTGCACCAATTCGAAATCACGATGGTTAGAGAATGTTAAATATGTTCAATACCCCTAACGGAATGCATGTCTTCGCCAAAAATGACAAAATACGATGTTATATTAAAATGCAAATGAACAGCAAACTCTGAATTATAGTCTGAAATGAGATGTTATTATCATTGAGACAACAAGGGTATACAAAAAAATCTGATTGTAGCTTACAGCAGCGCGCGCATCTAGTTTTGCTAGTTTTGTTGGTAAATGTATGCCGTGTATAGCCTGTGAGTTTTTTTTTTTTTTTTCGGGGGGGCTTTTTTCAGGTCAGAGCAACTGCCCCTCAAAATTCCTGTGCACGTCCCTGTACATAAGAAATAACTGAAGATGACTCTAGCCATTGATGTTATATTAATGATAGAAGAGGCCTGCATAGAGGTCTTTTTACGCGCCTAGTGTGAAGATTTCCCACAGCAGGATGCCAAAAGACCAAACGTCACTCATCCCAGTGTACAAGTTCTGGAATATGCTCTCCGGAGCCATCCACTTCAGGGGCAGGAACGTCTGCAGCCATAAAGACACCAACAACACAATTACTGAGAATCACACAGAGCACAGAATGTAAACAAGGGCTAAGACAGCCTCTACCCTTCTTCAGCCCCTGGTACGACAACCACAACGGCCAGGGTGAATCCACCCAGTCCGTTAAGTCCAGGGTGTAGTTTCATATCCCCTTCTTCCCCACCACAAACACCAAACCCTAGAAACCTCTGTGGAAAGGGAATCTGCTCGCCAGGCCAGACCTCCTCCATCTCACCACATCTCTGGCAGCAGAGGACCGGAAATGCAGCCATTGAAATGCGTCATAACTGAACCAGTCCAACATAAACATTTCTCTATTTATATTCCAAAAATATTCAAAGGCAAAGAACAGCACATTTGAGAAAAAGGATGGGATGGTGTTGTCTACGAAGTTAGCTGTTGTTTTTCAACAATAGATACCTTGAGGTTGAGTAGCCTTTAACTACTACTGAGGATTAACTTTGTGGAAAAGCCATATGTTATACTAGGATTATGGACTCACATTGCCTTTAGAGACGTAGTTGGAATCATTCATGACGTCTCTCGCTAGCCCAAAGTCACAGATCTTCACAAGCTTCCCTTCACAGATCAACACGTTTCTGGCAGCAAGGTCACGGTGAACACACTGCTCACACACACACAGGGACATAAACAACACTGTTACACACCAGCACACACTCACAACAGAAAGGATAGGATGCACATCATTCTCAATCCAAATCCAGGTCCATTTGTCTCGCTCAGTATGGTGAGTATGCATTTGACACAAAATGTTGAAAGTGAAAGTAGCTTGGGATTTACTGTTTCAAGTACATTTTTGGATGCCAGGAATTCCATTCCTTTGACCACTTGGAAGCCAAAGCCCACCAGGTCCATGTAAGTCAGAATGGGTGAATCACTGATCGCCAGGGACCTCTCTTGGCCTACACAGAAAGAGATGAATAAATCATGATTAAAAAATAAATTCATTTATTAATTTTTGAGAAAACAAAAAACATCCAAAAATGTATCTTGGCATCTTCTGCATCTCACAGCACTAACCACACTCCAAATTCTTGTTATTATTTCTTTTCATGACCCAGAACAGCTGTGCAAGTTATATGGTGCATTACTTGTTGACATTAGAAATATTACAGATACGTGTCAAAAAGAAAAAAAAAAAGAAAAAACATCTCTTTTGGTGTAAGCCAAGTTGTCTTTCAAAATCATAAAGAGGAATATGGTCAGCATCTGGTCCGTCTGAGTGTTGAAATTCACCCAATGACTTCAAGACACAGTAGGTCTGGGCTGTGGCTTTGTAAAGGTTTGCCATCTCTTCCACACTGTTTATTACTAGTTGCTACAGGGAGGTGAAGAAGGGGAAGTATCATGAGACTGTTCTCCAAATGAAACGCAACATTAGACTGTTTGCACACTACATTTTTCTGTCACCTTGTCCAGTAATTGTTCTGTCCTGTTATTACTATGTAGCTTTTAATTTCATTTTTTGTGGGAGATTAAAAGAAGATCAAATATAGAGAAGGCTTGTAATGCTGCATGAATAGATGCACTTTCACTCAAATTCACCCATACAGTTTACCTTGCCCCTGGTAGTTGTCTTGTTGGTAGGGTGTTTCATAAACTGACGGTTCAATGTCTGCATATTTGATATTATCACTTAGTTCTTGCATAGGCACATATTCCAGTGAGTCCTCCTTGGTCATGTCCATGTAGCCCCCATCAGACTCACTACAGGACACATACAGAAACATACAGCAGCATACAGATCAGTCCTCTGACTAGGTACGCTGGCTTTTTGATACTAGTTCAGCCGTGTAAATGCTCAGGACAAACATCTTTACAGTAAATTGTGATTTTAACATCTTTAAAGAAGCATGTAAGCTATACTTCATATAGACAAACACTAGTATGCAAGATACACTGATGTAAAGTAATATCATATTTCACTTTGAACTCAGTCTACAAAAAGCTGGTGTTTATTTAAAACTAGAAACTCATATAGCTTCTCTTGCCTTTTGCCCTGAGTGTTGCCGGCACTATCTGCATTCTCTCGGCACATTTCGGTGTCCCTGCGGTTCTTGTCGGTGTAGTACTGTAGGAAGGTGTGCTTGTTACGGTGAAGGTAGTCCACCAGGTCACCATAGCGACAGTACTCAGTTATGAGGTAGATAGGACCTTGGATGCAAACAAGAGAACCAAAGGAACTATTCAGGATGCACATTTAGGAGCAAACCCATTGTAAACCTAGATTGATTATGCTAGGTTATTATTACAACAGGCCATTGGCACATAGTATTACATAAAATGTTTTCTATTTTTCTAAAATTTTGAGGAACATATATATATATATATATGTGTGTGTGTGTGTGTGTGTGTGTGTGTGTGTGTGTGTGTGTGTCTGTGTGTGTGACTTGTGTTGGTTTATGCCCACCTCGCTTTGTGCATGCACCCAGCAGATTGACAATATTTACATGGGGCCCCAAGTGACTCATAATCTTGAGTTCAGAAATCAGAGCCTGAGTCTCACTTCTCCTTGCTGTAGCTGTGAGTGGAACACAGAAACAACAGGAAGAGGGGTGTCATTATCTGATGTCAAAGCCATTCCGTGTCATAGGCAAGACATGCAGAGATTGGAGATGTGCTCAGGGCCAGGTTGAACACTCACACTTCAGCATCTTCACGGCCACTTTAGTGCTGGACTGGGAGTGGCCCAGGCCGTACGCAGTGGCCTCAACAACCCTGCCGAAGGCCCCGGACCCCAGAGTGTGACCTGAAATAACAACGCATGATAGCGCACCACAATCCAGTTTATCAGTAACACACAAGCATTTTGTAGTTGTCCAATTATGGGAAAACAATTTGTTGGCCCAATATTAATCAATACAAATACAAAATACAAATTCTAAAAATATGTACTTGAAATCAATTACTTGCTCAAGTTCAAAGTTATGAAACTGTTGTAGACGTATTCTTACCCAGCACAAGGCTGTCACGGGGTATTTCCCAAACGGAATCATAAGGTAGAGCCATAGGGTCCATGTATTTGTACTCATGGCCATCGGAACTCACAGACTCAATCACCTTCCATCGGATCTCATAGCGAGGTTTCTGAGTGCAAATATGTGCTTTTAGTCACTGTGTGCACCATGCAATAACATGATCTATAACCTACAGTATGACCTATAACCTATGTTTATCACATAGTATTAATGTCTATTAGCCACATATTAGCCAAAGGGGTTCATATTCACATACTAATTTATCACATAATCATTTATCATTTTAAAAAAAAAAAACACAGAGCAGTCTGATAAGATCACAATTTTCCATCACATTACATTACAAAGTGATTCTGAAATATTCCGTAAGGGGGTCATCGTCTGTAAACATTCCTTGACCTTACAAAAACATTCCAGTCCACTTATCAAAATGTGGAGCAGATGATGGATATCTGGCATGCAATATGAAGGAACGCCAGCCATGAAGTCTGTCAGGGGGCTGAGATCTGTGTAAGATAAGGATGAATGGATCATTACCTTCCTCCAAACAGCAATTAAGATGATAAGGAAAATGACTGCAATGACCACCAAGGCCAGAACTGCAGCCATCACAGCTACTTGAGAGGAAAGAGCTGCAGACACACAGAAGACAGCTGGAGTTACATGTATGTACAGGAAATATAAACACATAACACATAAACATATACATATAAAACATATATATAACATCTAAACATACAGTACTGTATGCAGACACAAACACAGTATATAACATAACATGTAGCTATGTACCTGTCACCATTCATCCAATCGGAAGATATAACCAAGTTTGTTATATGTTAACCAAGTTTATGTGATAATGAAGGGAATGCACAGCACACTTACAGTTAGACACTAGTTTGATGTCCCAGGCTCTGCGGCCTCGGTCGTTTCGAGCCTCACACCGCACTGACATGATGTCGCCCAAGCGCTGGAATGTCACCACGCTGCGCACACGGCTCTTGCCACGGCCGGTCACCTCGGTGACGTTCGTCTGGATGTCGACGTTTTCAGGGTCATGGATAAGAACCTGCCAAGGGGTTGTTTTATTGCTGCACCTGGAGCAAGCATTGCAAATATGACAGCCATGTAACTAAAACAAACACATGCAACTTCATATATTTCTAAAATTGTTTTAGAAAACACTATTCACATAAATAATAACTATCTGTATCTGAGCTTTATTTCAAAACATAAACTAGGCTACATACTGTATACTATACTATGTGAAACAGGGTCTTGCGGCTATCTTGCTTCATCAGTATTACCCAAATCTGTTTACTGGTGACATGCATGCTGTGCTGACCTCTAGAGGAGCCCATTTGAAGTTTGGATATTTGTGTTCAACGTAAAAGCCCCAGTCAGATTCCTATGCTGTGCTGTACTGTGCTGTACTGTGCTGTGCTGTGTTGTTCTGTGCTGTGCTGTGCTGTGCTGTGCTGTGCTGTGCTGTGCTGTGCTGTGCTGTTCTGTACTGTGCTGTGTTGTTCTGTGCTGTGCTGTGCTGTGCTGTGTTGTTCTGTGCTGTGCTGTACTGTACTGTGCTGTGCTGTGCTGTGCTGTGCTGTGCTGTGCTGTGCTGTGCTGTGCTGTGTTGTTCTGTACTGTGCTGTGTTGTTCTGTGCTGTGCTGTGCTGTGCTGTGTTGTTCTGTGCTGTGCTGTACTGTACTGTGCTGTGCTGTACTGTGCTGTGCTGTGCTGTGCTGTGCTGTGCTGTGCTGTACTGTGCTGTGCTTACCTCTGTGAGCTGTGACAGCTGTACCAGTGGATGGTGGGCGTGGGGACCCCCTCGGCGGAGCATAGCACCCCGTGCCCTTTGTCCATGTTGATGTCTGACAGCTCCTTGATCTGGGGCGGTGCTGCAGACACGCAGAACACACAGAAAGAACGGGCTTTTACTTCCATAAGGACACATCTTACTGCGATCACTGTATTCGACTATTTTCTTCACCTGCCCAGGGGGAAAGCAGATGGAAATTAGCTGGTAGCTAAAACTGGTACAAACCATTTGTACTTTTTCAGTGATCACTGCATCTTGTACATGGTCCCTGAACATGGTCCCTGAACAATATCCACTATAGGCCTATGAACATTAATTTTACATTAATTACATATAACATTCATGTGGACTGGTTGTGCAAATACAGTGCATTAAAGCTCACCTTTGACCTGCACTTCAAAGGTTACCTCCTTGGAATCATCCTCATTTGTGACACTGACTTTGTAGAGGCCATTCTGCTCCATTCGGACTCTCACTAGAGTCAGAACACTCACATAACTGCCCAGAGAAACCACAAAACATATGCTAATCAATCACTCTCTTTGTTAGAACAAGCAAAACCTTAACTTTTAACTGATGACCACAGCAAGTTTTTGCTCCACCATCAAAGAAAGGGAAATGAAGTTACCTGGTGCCATGCACTTTCCTTGTGTCGACTGTCACAGAGTCTGAGAGTGTGAGAGTCTCGTTGTCTTTGGTCCAGATCACTTGAGGATCTGGGTACGCCTCAATGGGCACGTAGAGTTCCACATTCTCATTGAGCTGGGCTGAGATGTTTACCTCAAGATCTACATCCAGTCGAACATAGCCTCTGTCTAAAGAGCAAGACAACTCAGATCAAGTACACGTACAGCATAGATCATCGTAGATCATCATCATCTATATGTGTGTCAGAGCTCATACTCTACTACTATATTGTTTCATGTATTCTCTCTGTGTTATATATTGTTTTATTTTTTTAATGATTTAATTATTGTACTCTTACTGATGTGAATGCAAGAAAAGAAAGAAAAGACAAAGTAACTAAAAAAGAGAAGAGTATGCTAATTAAAAAAGAAATCCCTGAAAGAGGTTTTCTGGTACTTAATGACTAGGCATCAGAGCTCACGTAATACTGTGATGGTAATGTTGTCCGTTCCTGTGTGACCCTCCATGGTGTCCTGGACACGGCACACGTAGTTGCCCGAGTCCTGAAGAGTGACGTTGGGGATGGTCAGGCAGGAACGTAGACTGTCTCGACTGGGCAGGAAATCCGTCAGTGGCTCAAGTGTTTTCTGTCAGAGGTTGAAGAAACAATGAACAAGTTAAGTACACCTCAGCTGTTCTCTAACTACTGTACACACTCACACTCAGTGTGTTTTGACCTCTAACCAGAGCATGTGTGCAATCATATAGGGCACTGGCCATCTGATGTGCATCTCCTTTATTGGCCGATTTTGGTTTGATTAATTATTTATTTGTTGTTTACTGTAATTTGTTTGTTCATCTGTCTGTGCTAGGCTTGGGTACGCTGGCGAGTCACGCCGCTCCAGTCCAGCACATAATTGTTTTTGTTTGATTCTTTGTTTGTCAACTCAGGGCATTGCTGTAAATGAGCTTAATGCTCAGTCAATTTCCCCTGAATAAACAACGGTTGATGATAGTGACGATATATTTGTATATGGAAACAAACTACAGCTCTGGAAAGAATTAAGAGGCCACTGCAAAATTCTTCTCTGATGTTACTATTTATAGCTATGTGTTTGAGTAAAATGAAGAAATTAATTAAGTTTTGTTTTATTCTATCAACTACTGACAACGTTTCTCCCAAATTCCCCCCAAAAATATTGTCATTGAGAGCATTTATTTGCAGAAAATTAAAAATGGTGCGTTTTCAGACCTCAAATAATGCAAAGAAAACAAGTTCATTTTCATTTCTAAATAACACAATACTAATGTTTTAACTTACCGGTAGTCAGAAATCAATATTTGGTGGAATAACCCTGATTGTCAATCACAGCTTTCATGCTTGGCATGCTCTCCACCAGTCTTTAACATTGCTGTTGGGTGACTTTATGCCACTCCTGGTGCAAAAACTTAAGCAGCTCAGCTTTGTTTGATGACTTGTGACCATCCATCTTCCTCTTGATCACATTCCAGAGGTTTTCAATGGGGTTCAGGTCTGGAGATTGGGCTGGCCATGACAGGGTCTTGATCTGGTAGTCCTTCATCCACACCTTGATTGACTTAGCTGTGAGGCATGGATCATTGTCCTGAGGATTGTTTTTTTCCAGCAGAGTTGGGGAACATTGTCAGAGCAGAAGTTTTCTTCAAGGATAACCTTGTACGTAGCTTGATTCATGCGTCCTTCGCAAAGATGAATCTGCCTGATTCCAGCCTTGCTGAAGCACCCCCAGATCATCACCGTTTTCCCACTAAATTTCACAGTGAGTGCGAGACACTGTGACTTGTAGGCCTCTTCAGGTCTCCGTCTAACCATTGGATGACCAGGTGTCGGTCAAAACTGAAAATTGACTCATCAGAGAAGATGACCTTACTCCAGTCCCCAATGGCCCAATCCTTTTGGTCTTTTGCAAACCTCAGCCTGGCTCTTTTTTGCTTCTCCATTGATGAAGGGCTTTTTTCTAGCTTTACACGACTTGAGCCCTGCCCCTAGCCTCTTTCGAACCGTTCTCGCCTTGCACTTTACCCCAGCTTCTTCTTACCATTCTTTTTGTAGATCACTTGATGTCATCCTACGGATGCTAAGTGACATTCGAATGAGTTGACGGTCATCCCGGTCAGCGGAGTGTTTTTTGCCCTCGGCCGTTATGTTTCTTTGTTGTCCCCAATGACCTTGTTCTTATGAACCACCGTCTTAGACATTTTAAGGATGGAAGCAACCGGAAGCTCACTGTATCCCTCTGCCAGTAAAGCCACTTTTCCTCAACTCTTTTGGCATGGTCAATAGTTATTTAAACGTATTTTCCTTTTGAGGTACTACTAGCACTATTTTTGCCATCCAGCTGGACCTATTGTAAGAGGATAGTGATGACCACAGCAGTATTATTTTTTCTACTTTTCCTTGTTAAATAACATTTGGCTCAGGTGATCACCTAATCAGTACCTCATTAATAGAATGAGGTGTGCTTATGTTGGAATTCAACAGACACTGGAATGGAATGGCTGTCATGTAGAGAAAAAGCTGCAGTGGTCTCTTAATTTTTTCCAGAGCTGTATATGTTAACATATACGGAAACTACTATCTATCTATTAACTGACTTACACAAGGCCAATAAACACATATTTTTGTTAGTAATGATTTTGTACTGTAAGCACTGTGCAACATTATGTTTGTTTACCAACCTCCTCTCGCGGATAGTCCCACACAAAGAACACGATCTCTGCTCCTTTCACTGTGCAGTTCACCATGAGTGCCTCGCCTTCTTTTACCACAGTCTTAGAAGCCGTTATGTAGGCCTCCATGCTCTGTGGAACTAGAATAAAATTTTAAAGAGGCTTCTTATTTCTAATACAAACATATTAATACAGCAATATCAATGTTCTTTGTAGATGCATTATGTGATATGTTGTAATGTGGTCATGAGTGTTGTTATGTTGACATGAATGCTGTTATGAAGTCATGAATGTGCCTCACTCCAGTACTTCACCGACCTACGATGCTGAAGACGTAGAAGACGCGGGACTCCTTCTCCTGGCCGTCCAGATGCCCTCTGCAGATGTAGGAGGAGTCGTTGAGGGCGGCGGTGAAGCCCTCGCTAGGCCGGTAGCGCCCCTGGACCACCGTCTGGCTGGTCTTCTCGTACAGGGTGACGCTGATGCGAGGGTCCGTGACCACGCAGGGAATGGTGCCCTCCTCGCCCTCCTTCATCACCAGCGATGACGCCATGGAACCGAACCATACCTCAGGGTCTACGGCAAGCAGGATGAGGCAACGGAGGGGTTCACACCGTTCAATGGAGCTACTGAACTCATTTTGCATGTAGTCGTTTATTTAGATGTATTGAATGCTATGGTCTGTCTGAAGCTATAGGCTTACAACACAACATTTCTGTTTAACAGTAATGGTAAAAGCAATGTGTTTGTGTGTGTGTGTGTGTGTGTGTGTGTGTGTGTGTCCTAAAAACACTGTACATATATACTTTTCATTTCCGTCTGGCCGTGCGTGTGTGTACTACCTGGCACAAACACAGAGACCTCCTTGGCCTCGTGTGCGGCCTGCTCCTCACACACATACAGCCCTGTGTGCATCCACGTGACGTTGGTCAGCCGCAGCACGCTGGACGTGCCCTGGTCCTCCACCTCCACGCCATCCAGCTCTAGGGTGAAGTCGTACGGCATCCTCCACGTCACCTCGGTCCAGCCGGAGCACACCACCTCCAGGGACGAGTTAGCAGCCAGGATCACCTCCGCATTACTGGGGGAGATCTCAAGGGGCCATCCACCTGGGCAGAACTGCAATAACACTGATGAAGAGAGAGATAGAGAGAGAGAGAGAGAGAGAGAGAGAGAGAGAGAGAGAATGAACATTGAACCTATTTTAAGTCAAACAACATTAAGGGTTTCATTTTAACTTTTAATTGCTTTCCTACAGGAGATGAGGAAGCCGGTGATCACCTATTTATTTCATGCACCAATTTAGTTAATTGAGGCAGCATTTTAATATGAAGTGTCTTCACTTCACTTGTACGCAGACCTTACCTGCAAAGAAGAGCCCAAACACCTTGTCTCTGTAGCTCCTCATTGTGCAGAGTTGATTGATAAAGGATTATCCTGTAACAACAAACTATGTTGTCAATGTTGTTGTTACACATGCTTACCTATTTAAGAATGCCTGGAAAAAACCAAGAGATTCTGTTAAAATGGGTTTGCAATGGCCATGGCAGTAGTCATGCAATAAGGACAATGTTTTGCATTCTTTCAAAAAAGATGGATGGGCAATAAAAATGCAGACTTCGCTTCCAGCGCATTCTGTGGCCATCTTTCCAGCTCCGAGGTTTGATGAGCCATTCGACACCCAGAGCAAAAGATGGGCCCTTTGAATTATACGGAACTCCGTGTGTGATGTTTTTAAAGGGGAGAGGAGGGGGGCAGAGAGAACCCCAGCTCTGGAAGCAATTAAAGCAGATCAAAGAACACAAAGCACAAAGAGAGAGGGAGAGAGAGAAAGAGAAGAGATAAAGAGAGAGGGAGAGAGAGTGAGCAAGAGAAGAGACAATGGTGGTGGTGTAGGAACATGGAGTGGTTCGGTCAGCGCTCAAAGAGCATTTGGTGTTTGGAGCATCTAAGATACTGTCTGGCCGCCAACTCCACCACTCAAAGGCATCTGGGTAAAGGCCGCCCCAGCTGGGGCTCGTCTCTGCATTCATAACACACATATTGAATTGCCTGGAACTCTTTAGCATTCCGTGTGAGTATCTCCAAAAACCTGAGGAGAATGCTGGTGGACACTGACTGGACACTACAGCCTGCTATTCATTTCACTGCATGCTGTTTTAAATCTCCATTGCCTCCACTGAACAAGTAGACAGTAGAATTCAAGTTCACACCACAATTAGTGTTTTCCAAATATTCAGAGAAGTAAATCTGTAAAGACTATTTAGAAAAGGTACTCTTTGTGAGGATTTCTGTCCCAATGTGCAGAGGTGGAAAGTAACAAAATACATTTACTCACGTTACTGTATTGAGTAGTTTTTCTGTGTATTTTGTATTTTTTAAGTAGTTTATAAAATCGGTATTTTAAATTTTACTTGATTACATTTTGAGTGAAGTATTGTACTTCGCTACATCAAAAATCCCATCTGTTACATGAGTAAAAAAAAAAAGTTAAGACTAACGAAAACAGAAAGGGAGAGAAAAGAAATTGCGCCCTAAACCACTAGCCTAGTGATAATGAACAGCATGTAGGCTAGCCTACAACAGGACATGAATCAAGCTGGCGCCATGCAGTCTTTCTGAAAGTGATGGAGATGGAGCTGGATCACGAGATGCATCAGATTACATGTGTATGTATTTTCCGCTATTTCAATGAGTTGTCTCAGTTCGTTTTAGCACTAATGATTGCGGAGATATTCAAGCAAACACCATGGAATTTCGTGTTGTGACGTTTGTGCTCACCTTTATTTGGAAATAAGTTTATTACCAGTTGTTTCCCCTCATTTTAATGTCTCTCTCTTTTTCCTGTTTTGGCCTTTGTTTTTGGTAACCTGACTTGGCTTTCTTGGAGAAAGGCATTGCACCAGCAGAACAACAATTAGCGGTCCACCTAGGCCTCCTAGCGATGCTCAACTTAATAAACAAAAGATAGACTACCTTATGAATCGTGCAGGCGGACTAAACCATTTAGCTCTTTAGCAAGGGAGAGTGAGTGACCTTAGACAGTTTTCACTATGTTGTATTCAAAATCCAGTCAGTCAAACTTTAAATTTCGTCTGACATTCATTTTGACTACCTTGAAAAACCTTTTTATAGCCCATCAATATGTTGGCTACTAACCAAGCTTATATTAATTTGCACAGATAGAAAGGATAACTACTCTCTAATTACTTACAGATTCCAGCTCGTTCCTTCCCTTTCCTTGCCTTAGTGCTTTTTCTTAGCGTGTTCAATACTTTTTCCCTGTGTTATTCCACTTCATTACACATGACTCTACTTATGGAGTTGTTTGGATTTTTTATGTGTGGATTACCTATTATTGGGGCCCTATACTTCCCACTTTCCCCGCCAGTTCGATGGCCTTTAATCTGCTGAACCTTCTGCTCGTTTCCAAATATAAAAAACTCCATTGGCCTGCCTGCCTCAGCTGCCTGTGTGGGGCTTTTCAGTTGTGCTGGATAACTGTTCACTGCAAAGTGACCAAGGATGAGTGCAACTAACTTTGAAAATCAACTACTGCTCAAACTTAAAGGAGAATTCCGGTGATTTTTCACATTTTTCACATTTCTCAACGTCACCGAGTACTGTCGGTATGAACAAAACTGAAACAATCGGTTTTACCTAGCTGGAGTTGCTGCAGCTACAGCGCTACACTCTGGGAGCATGAACATGGCTGCCGTAGCTGCTGGCTGCAGCAACTTGAGCTAGGACCAAAGTCCTTTTAGCCAAGTACTTCCACTCGGCGGCCATATTGCACCGCTTTTTGAGCACTTATCGGGCATCTATTTCGTCAGAAATGCGTGTGCGCAAGGCTTCACAACACCAATCTTGCTCCAGCGGCGAGATCACAACAGATGATTGTCACGATGTCTTCACAGCACACCACATGATAAGCTCAATGTATTCACAACACACCACATGATTGGCTCAATGTATTCACATGTCGACGTTTGGCCGCGGAAGGGTTGTGATATGTGTAGACAAACCAACCCCATGCATTACTATGGAGGATTTTTTGAGTGCTGTATCTCCTCATTAGAAAGTCTCTGGTAAAACTGGTTGTTCTGGTACCCCCCCCCCCCCAAAAAAAAAAAAAAAAAAAAAAAAAACTTTTTTATTTTTGTATTAAATACTTTTACTTAAAGTACATTTTAAATGAACTACTTTTTACTTTTACTTGAGTGCATTTTCAGATCGGTATTTTAACTTGTACTTGAGTAATATTTCATCAAAGTATTGGTACTTTTACTTGAGTACAATATTTTCGTACTTTTTCCACCTCTGCCAATGTGGACCATTATTCTTTCCCCTACCTTTTAGTTCATGAGTAAAACTGTGGTCCTGCATTCTTTTTATTTTGCTGGAAAAAAGGGGGGGAGCCTGGCTCCTTTGGCTTCTTTGAAACTGGTATAATCCAGACCGGACAGCTAACAGTGTGTGGAGCCAAAGATGTCAGGGATGCCGTCCAGCGTTTTATGAAAGCTCTCCGAGCAGACGGGGCACTAGTGGGAGGACCTGCAGACAAAACCTCACCACTTTCACTGCTGTGTGACTGTTTTGTAAATCTATGGAAGCTCCTGGCTGCCTCCTCACAAAATGTTTTACTAGGGAACAGTTGACATCCGAGCCTCCGGCCTTTTGTGCCAGCAGGAGAAGTGCGTCTATGCACATGACATTTTCCCTGGCATACTCTGATAGATTCAGTTAATTCTGAAGAGCTCTTCTTTGATATACTAAAACACCAGAAGACTGCAGTATGGCACATGAAGCTGCTTTTGCAGCCAAATCGTTTGTCTAAGAACACTTTCAGTCTGCAAACGAAATGAGACCGATTACTCCAGTGGTCGACACCACCAAACATTTGGAATGTAGCAAAACTGCAAATAAACACTTAGTTATTCAGTGCAGAGCAAAGGTTCACTCTAACGAACCCTTCATTTCCTGATATGACATAAAGAAACAAGGCATATGTTATTGAAATGGCATGAAAAAAAAATAAAACACACACACAAACACACACACACACACACATGCACACACACACACACACACACACGCACACTCATACGCACACACAAACACACACACACACACACACACACACACACACACACACACACACACACACACACACACACATCCTGCCCCAAATACATGCAAGTGAGGATTAGCTCACAGTCCAAATAAAGCGCACTCTCTCAGGCACATAACAAAAACAAACATTTGGGCCAAGATCACTTTGAAATATTGTAGAAGACTGTGTGGGACCAACATATTAATTCAAAAACATTCCCACAGCAAATTGCTGTCATGTCTGGTGTGATGCTTTAGATGGGAAAACCCCTGAGTTGGTACAGGTTTTCACAAGTTCAGGGAACTTGACCAAATAGGCAAGATGGTGTTGTTTTTATGTGGGCGTACAAATGACTAACTAGATTGAAAAGCAGACCACTGACCTAGCATGCCCCGGCACGTTATGACAGCCTGAAGTAAGCAAAACTATGCTCGACTTCAGCTGCTGGACAGGCCAGCTTCAGGCAGACCGGCGGCAGATGCTTTTGTTTGATGACTCAGGCATGTTCCTCATCACTATCTGGCCATGACTCAATGGGGACTTTTCAGCAGAGCTTTGTTTTGCTTTATTCTGGGTAAATTATGCTTAGTAATGGCATTCTCTATGTCTCCCCCAGAGAAGCAGGCGGCTGTCCTGAGGCTGAGATCAACTTAGTTCACGAACGTTCCATAGCGGCCAGGATACAGCATATCACCATAGAGGACTTGCAATCAGTTTAGTCTATATATGGATGCTGTCAGCATCACTAACAGGTAGCACTTGCTAGAGCTCCCATGTGAATGGGACAGTAACAACATTCACTGCATTGCTATATCCTCTAGGATCTACACCAGCCACACCAACACTGAGAACAGACACACCTACTAAAAGACAAACGTAAATTGGTGCAGCAAACAAATCGCCTGTTATGTAACTGTATGGCAAATTCGAATCATGTCACAACCTCTGGTGTTTTCAGTGGTCAGACTCAAAAGCTAACTGTGGTAGGCCCTTACAGCAGCCATCTGTTTTTACACTCCAACACAAAGCATTTGAAGGAATTTTGGATGTGGTTTCCATAAAAAAAAAGTCACAGACTGCATAAACTCCTGTGGTCTTGCCAGAAAGTCCCTGCTCTGAAAATAAAATACAAGGGGCAGGGTTTTTTTAATTATTATTATTCTTTCTATTTACACAACTTTCCAATTTCATTTCCACAAAGAAGCCTCTACGTCCTGTGATGGAGAAGTTGGATCTTTGTGTAAACATGGAGCCAGCAGGAGCCTGAAACCCCAGCGCTCCCAATCTGTTAGTGCAATTAAAAATGTCACTGGTCATGGCAGCGACCAGCCCCAGCGAGTGAGAAGGAAGACGCACTCTTCTGCCCTGGCACTGGTAGCAATCACACACTCTTCGCGTAGACACTCAATGCTTTGCATTGACTGGTCTTGCAACCTTTTACAATTTGGTCTGCATACAGTATGTGCGTGAAACAACAGTTCTTCCATGGATTTGCACTCTTTTCATGATTAGCCATAACAATAACAGCATGCTTACTTGATCAAATCACAACAATGAATAACATGAGAGATTATATAGATGGGAGGGAGAGAGAAAGAAAGAGACAGAGAGAGAGAAAGAGGTAAAGAGGGAAAATAAGATTTAACACACCTCTTGCATGAAGTACCTCAAAATCTGGTCTGCAGGGCTGCAAAAGTGAGCTCTGCAAGTCGCAAGTCGGTTTAGTGTCTTCCTGTTCACTGCAGGGACCGTCTGGAAATCTCAACAGTGTGAAGAATCACCAAAGTTCTCAGAATGCGGACAAAGGTGTGAGCACAAAACGGACAAAGGTGTGAGCACAAAAGCAACAAAGCTACATTTTCCACCAAACTAACCATACATGCTTCCTTCAAAAGCAAAAAAAAATACAAATACAAATAGGTCACAAACAGATGGACGTGTCTCAGTTGAATGCAAGTCTCCTGTAACTCTCACAAATGAGATTGCTTTGCCCCAGTTTGATAGGGAGAGGCAGACATACGTCTTGCTTTCAGGGTGTGCAGCTCTGCTGAAAAAGCTCTCTCTCTCTCTCTCTCTCTCTCTCCCTCTTGCAGAGACTGCCTGCATCTGTTTTCAATCTTGGCTTCCCCTCCTTATTTTTCCTTTCCCGACTCAGGATGTGAGTGGATGGCTAGAAAATTCATGGCTCTCGCCAGCAGCTGAGTTAGGGCTTTCTATTTATTTGTGGGATTTTTGGGGGCAGAAAGGGGCAGAAAAGGGAGACTGAGAAGGGGGAGGATGAAGAAGAAGTAGGAGGGAGAGAAGCTATATAAGTAAAAGGAGGCACTGGAGGAATCTAAATGGATTTCCAATCAAATAAATCCGTTTGTCTCATCTGCAGACTCGTGAGGCATTGGTGGAAATAGGCACATTGCTACAGGAAATGCACAGACAGAAATGCTGGTGCTGGAGATAAGGTTTATCAGGGAATGTTGCACAGAATGTTGTACAACATCAGGGAATGTTGTACAGAACAGATCACAATTCCAGCAGGGAAATCTGGACACCAAGGCTCAGTATGTGCTTTACAGAGGAAATACCGACAAAATATCTGCGCTTGTGACAGAGAGTCTCTATTGATTTAAACAAGTCCTCAAGGACCTATCAATCCTATGAACATTTGCTGTATTCTTCATTATGCTCAAACTGAATGTGCCTCCAAAATGGCCACGCTAAATCAACAGTTCAAAGCAAGCTGCAAGCTGAGGTAATGTGCCTGCAGGTTTACAAGAAAAACATTGTGCTCATCTTCAGGGTGAAACAGTATGCTCATCAAAATGGAGTAGGTCAAGTCAAGTCAAGTTTATTTATATAGCGCATTTCATACACAGAGGTCATTCAATGTGCTTTACATAAACAAAAGCAAACAGTAATAACAAATAAAAGCATAAAAGGGCAATAGTCAAAGAATAGTTTACTAAAAGGTAAATATCATAATAAAAACATAAAACGCACGGTAAAATAATTTAAAAATAAAGAATAATTACGTAAAAAGACAAAATAAAAGAAACAAGGTAGAATCATTTTCAAGGCAGATTCAGAATTTGTAGCTCAGTGCAATTAGCAGAAAGCATCTGAGAACAGTTTGGTCTTACGTAAGTCATATTTAGACTGATACTATCCTTGAACCATAAATTCTGACCAAGGATTTTTTGAATTCACAGAATTGTTTTCCAGTAATAAATGATGCAGGTATATGCATCTCAGTCAGTCTGTCTGTCTGTCTGTCTCAGTTGGCTACATATAGACAATCCAGGATAATGTAATTCTTAGAACAAAGGTAAAATTTCCCAAATACAGTGGCAGTTCTCACTTGTCTGACCTGACTTGGCTGAAATAAAAATAGAGATTGTGTGTATGAAATATGTCAAAAACAAATATTCTTATGGTTTACATGTAAATAGGAAACTCATTCCACAAACACTAGACAAGCATAAGCTTTTCTGCAGGGTCATACTAAATGCCTTTCATTAGCTGCCTAGTCAACATATCTGCCACTGTGTGGGATTCCACAGACCATATGGCCCTGCGGAAGTGCAGTAGTAGGCCTACAGGCAGTTTTGGAGCATACAAACATTGGCCTCTTTCAGCTGTGTGTGTGTGTGTGTGTGTTTATGTGTGTGTGTGTTTGTGTGTGTGTGTGTGTGTGTGTGTGTGTGTGTGTGTGTGTGTGTGTGTGAGAGAGAGAGAGAGAGAGAGAGAGTGTGTGTGTCTGTGTGTGTGTGTGTGTGTGTGAGAGAGAGAGAGAGAGAGAGAGTGTGTGTGTGTGTGTGTGTGTGTATGTGTGTGTGTGTGTGTGTTTTCCTGCCTGCCCGCTGTATGTCTGTATGTGTATGGTATGTATGATGTGTGATTCTGAGTTTACAGTGATGAGACCAAAAAAACATCTGATAATGGAGTATTTTTTTTGTCTGAGGCAGATCTTCTTTGACATCACCAGATTGCTACACAATAATATTGGAATATATTTTTGAATGTACACTGCTGCACAGAAAAAAAAGTCTAACCAAAAATACACCACACCTCTAACAATGGAACATTGCAACTTTCTTTGGACCTCTAGATGGGGCTAGATTGTAGCACTCTCTGTGTGAACGCTGCAAGCAATAGCAGATAGACCCCCTTATCAGCACTGAAGTTAGAGCAAAATTGGGATGGTCAGGGGTGGGCAAAAATACATCAAAATGTATTTTTAAATAAAAATATCAAATACCCTAATTTAAGTGTATCAAAATAACCTACACAATACAGTAGCCAGCCACACTACGTATCAAAATAAAATACTTTTTGAAAAAAAAAATTGTATTTTGAAAATACTATAAATATGATTATTTTCATCGTGTTACTAAGTGATACATGGGGGAATTTTTTGAGCAATGTTGCAGGGCAACCACATAACCAGTTCCGTTCCGATTGGATGATTAAAGTTCTCAAGGAACTGATGATTAAAGTTCTCAAGAAACTTGAGGTTGGTGGAGTGTATTGTCTGTGTGAGCAACCAACACGTTACTCATCTTACACCGGATTATTATCCTGAATCTCAATATTCTGATCACAACTAAGACAAAAGTTTATTAAGCTACTAAAATTAGGCTACTAAGTCCGCACCAGTCAGAGGCTACATTCATTGTTTTTACATATTTGTATTTGTAATACGTAGCCAACTGGCTAGAAACCTTTTATGTAACACATCTACAGACATTGTTATGGCATTGACTGTGATAGCTATGTATGTAATAATGTGCGCTGCATTGTCCCTGACAAATAAACGAATAAATAAAATAAATAAAAAATTAAAACGATGTAGGCCATAACAAGCCTACTGCCCATCCCTGGGTATGGTCTGTCTCTATAATTTACCGTAATTAACAGCATATTAGCATAGCATATTGATGCTATGAGGGCCATCGTGGCCAATTTAGGGCAGTTGTGGCCTACTGGTTAGGACTTCGACTTGGAACCGAAGGGTTGCCGGTTCAATCCCCGACCAGTGTTCACTAATTCACAGATGGGATAAATGTAGAGACGAAATTCCTTGTATACGCAAATAAACTTGGCCTAGAAACCTATTTACATTGATGATAACATGCAGTGCGTGCAAATGCCATGTACTGTCAACAGGTGTTTTTTCAACTAACCTATGTCTCTAAGTGAATAGGGTACTTTATTGTGGTCTGTCTGTTTCTCACTGTTTTGGAAAATAGATCCATAATATTTTACTCATGGTAGAGTTTAGTCTATCTTATCCATGACAGAGCAAACGAGCCTATAGGTGTCACCTACAGGCAGATTAACATTGTCACCTACAGGCAGATTAACATTTCTGCCACATGATGGCGAAAGCGAGTCAGGCCACGACTGGCCTACCCTGAATGCAAAATGACCTGCATCTACGGGATATTCCATTATTACTGATAAAAACGTGGTTTAGGCCTACGGCATCTATGTTGTAAACCATCAGGGGGAACTAGACAGGACATGTAGGCCTAGGCTTACGCAAACGATATGTGGCTTATGGTGCCTTATCCGATTAAAGCTCTGGGTCAGCAGTTTTCAGCATGGGCCTAACGTCCTAAATAGGCCTACATAGTTATGTTATTTCGCGCTGTGCAATTACACATAGGCCTAGCACCTACAAATATTAGACTAGCCTACACATATTTGGGCGCTGACATTACACGTGTAGCATACGTAGGCTATAATACAATCGACCATTTAGTATTTTGTTTAATTGTAGACGGCATTGTAAAGTGACACCTAATTTTACCCTCTAGTATTCTAGAATTCACGGCGATTTTATTGTGCCAAAGCGAGTTGTGGGTTATATGATTAGACCCAGAGTCTATTAGATCATTTGGATTTATTAAAAGACTGTAATAAAATTGGTGATCCGTGCTGGTGCTGTTGCAACGATTTTATCTGATTGAACACTGAAAAATAATTATTATTATTATGTATAGGCCTACGTAGGTCTAATAGCATGTCATTAAAATCGTTTTGGTCGACCAGGCTCGCCAAAAATATTCAATATCGAGGCTGGGAATCATGGGATAAACTAGCCTAAACTGTTATGAAGAAGGTAATAAAAGCCTACACGAATTTTGATTGTCTATGTAAGTCAGACAATGTAACATTAGAGTAAGAACACGAATCAGGCTTTGGCGCACTTGAAACTAGCCTCAAGAAGAATTCGACCACATCGTTCGATTCTCTGAGTTTGCAAACGGTCGGCACAGCATTATGGAGATGTTACAGCAGAAGAGTAATAGTCCTAATGTGGCATTTCACGACAATATAGCATACATAACATGCAACTCGTCAAGAACGCTCAGCGCTAATGCGTGGCGAGGTGGGGTGTCATGGATATGACAATTTTGGGCAAGTTGTGCGTGGAGCACAGAATATTTAAAATCCAAGATAATAATGGCCTACATAAAGGCCATTATTATCTTGTATATATATATATATATATATATATATATATATATATATATATATATATATATATATGGCCTAATAAAGTGTCTTATATATATTGTTGATAATAGGTCAAATGGCGTCTCTTAAAAATAACAATCCGCTTGCATTTATGCTATTTAAGCAAGTCTTGCGCATCTTAACTTTGGTACTCCCCTATTCTGGACTTAGTTCATTCTCCTCGAGTAGATGTCCAAGTTCAGTTCATCTGTTGAACATAAATCTAATGACATGTTCGCAAAGCATGGAAATAAAGGATGCAGTGAGGCAAATCCTAACCTGACAAAATGGTCATGACCCCCCGCAGCACAAGTTTAAATGCCATACAATTAAAGACCTATTCAATTACTCCTGTCAATCGTTATTAATCAGTAATACAATTATTATTATTATTATTATTATTATTATAGTTGTTGTTGTTGTTGTTGTTGTTTCTTAGCTTTTGGTCACTGTGCACTAGAGTATTTTCTCTTTGCTCAAAATCTTCAATAAAAGATCATAATAGCCTTCCTCCTAAAAATGTTTTACCAATATTATTCTGACAAACATACAGGCTGCACATTGCATAATCTAATAGTGATATTGCTATTGATCTGTCAACATAGAGCTCCCATATCTCATCTGATGCAAAGCACTTCTTACTTCCTCTACAGAGGAGAATAACTGACATCACCACTGCCCCTACAACACAGGTCATCCCAGTGTCTCCGTGGCACCCTGCATTGACTAGGAAGTCGCACATGGCTGTGAAGTGTGACTTGACACTTCCATGTCTCCTTCAGCTACTTTGAACTCCCCCTCTTATTTCTCATGTAGAAAATTCTCTCACACATTTCTGCTATCTTGGAATAGTCTGTGCAGGACTGGTGTTGAGATCATATGATTCAGCACAGGTTGAGGCATGTTCCTCATGCAGCTGGAATTGATCATTTGTTATTTTCATAATCTAAAAAATATCATCAGTGTGTTTCACACGATTGGTGTCCAATATATAATGCCTCTATTTGAAGAAAAAATTGCATAACATGTAAGTATCAATAAGTATCAACACCAGTCTATTTCCTTGTCTGAAATAATTTCTACAATTTGTTGAGATATTCACGAATAAAGTTGTTCATGATTTCTTCTATAGCCTTGCTTGGTGTATGAGCTTTACGACAACTTCTTGGTTAAGTTGGGTTTCAATGATAAATTTGAACATTAGTGAGTGCAATTGACCTTTAATTATATGGTGAGGTAATTACAGCTTGTAGGTGCGTTACGGCGTCTCTAGCGTGCTACAAAGACTTGAAAGTCTAACTTATCAAAGTGGTTTATTTTTTAGTGAATCCCAAAACGGAGTCGCTTCCAGTAAAGTTAATCCATGTTTCTGTGATCGATTCTTGTAGGCTATGTTTGATCCTAAATGAAGTACCCTAGCCTGACATTTTTGTCAGATTGTGGCACAGGTGATCAAGCCTATTACAATGAACATGAACAGAAAATAGCCTCCAATACATCAAAATTATAAACGCATTTATTTAATTGTACAAAATGTAATGTAACACATTCCAAGTCATTGCTGTCAACTTAAATGTCTCGAAACAGGTTTAGGCTCTAAAGGAAAAAATAGCCTAGCTGTGGTGAATACCTTATGGATGAATCCCATAGAATAGCCATAGGTAGCCTACATCAAATGTGTCCTTTTATTTCGTGAATGGAATGAATATGAGATAGTGTATAACCTAATTGATCAAAATTGATTAAAAATAGAAACGTTGAAAATCAAGCAAATTGGACACTGATCCCAGCCAAAAATATGATCCATCATTTGACAGACTGTAAAATGATTTGATGAACAAAAACACAATGCATTCGAATTTATTGAACTGTTACACAGTCCTGTATTTTAAAACAATAAAATAGAATAAATAAATATTTTATTCTATGTTAGCTTATCGTGTTCTAGTAATGTTTTTATTTGTTTATTTTGCACAACTGGTCATTCTAATTTCTTCATAATAACTGATTTTAAAAACGACTTTTCGGAACTACATGCAATCCTTTCACTGCATTGTTGGGGGCTATAAAATTCCATTCATCCATTAGCTCAAATGAAGTCCGATTCAGCGCTGTCTTACAAGGTGTGAGAAGGTGGTCACCGGGTGGGTTTGGGATATCGTCTGCCAGATCTTTTTGAAATGCCTTTTTCAGAGCACCCTCAAAGCAACTTTGGAGCCGCGTTGTCGCCTGAAAAATTGCAACCGAGAGTTTTGTAATAGGCCTACGTGCAGGATACCTCATTCAATTGAGACTTGTGTTTTAGCCAATGTCGTGTAGGCTAATTCAGCGTTAATCAACAATTTTGGATAACTAAACTAAATGTCACTAAAACTAACTTCTTAATAAAGTATGCATTAACTAGCCTATAACAAAATATTAATTAAATAACTAGCAAGTTGTTTAAAATGAGTGTCCTCAAACTAACGACAGCTCCAGGTGTGTGTGTTTATTTTAATCAAAATTCCTGATGAGAATATTGACAAAATTGAAAATCTCTTGTCAGTGACAGTTTGTTTCATGAATTCACAGTTCAGAAAATGAATATACCCTTCTTCCATCCTGAGACTGTCTGACAGAGCCCGAGACAACTTTGGCGCTTGTTCGCCTTTGAAATGCAGAACTGTCTCCGATGCAAATTCTTTTCTTGATGGACAGAAGTCGAGGGAGGGAGGTGAGAGCTGTAAAGCTGACGTCAGAGACGCACCAATTAACTGGCAGCGAGCTTGGCGAACTACAGCCTTCAGAATTCAGACGGACGGCTCAGGTAAAGGCTGGGCTACTCCTCGTTAAAGACAGCCCTGAGGGTATAGTGACAGGAATATAACGGTGTAGATGCAGCATGAGCCGGAGCCGCAATACTGAAAGATGTACGTGAGCTATCTTTTGGACAAGGACCCCAGTATGTACTCTAATACTGTCAGACATCCCAGTCTAAATTTGAACCATCAGAACTTCGTACCAGCACCTCCACAGTACACGGACTTTACAGGATACCATCACGTCCCGGGAATTAACAATGACCTTCATCACAGTCAGGCTGGAACTTGGAACCCGGCGTACCCACCGCCGCGGGAAGAGTGGCCACCGTATGGCGCAGGGACGACTCCGTCTACTTCCAACCCGGGACAAATAAGTTTCACTCCCCCCGACTTTTCCCCCGTTCAGCCACCTGGCCTTCTGCCACCTTCCATCAACGCAAGTGTTGGCCAGCTCTCGCCGAATTCGCAACGCAGAAATCCTTACGACTGGATGAGGCGAAGCGCACCGCCGTCCAACCCAGGTAACTTTGTTACAGACTTCTCGTGTCAGCTATTGCACCTGTAGGCTACTCTTGACATAAAACAAACAGCAACGTCCCATTCTGTCAATTGAAATAGAACACCTGGTCTAAAATTTCTCAAGATCAAGTAGTCCTATATGCTCTTGTACGAAAGCGCATGCATGCACCTGTCAGGTGACCGACCAGGTTTGGCGTTGTGCACATAGACATTATTTTCCAACGTTTCTTTTTCAAGAGTGCAGTGAAGACTGGTTGATGTAACTTAAAACGTAGGCTATTGGCTATACATTTAAGACCAATAGTATAACCTAAGTGATGCCTGATTTGATCCACTGTAACTTCAGCCCGATTAACAATTCCAGGTGGCCAAACTTTCTATTCAGGTTTATAGCTGTGATACAACGTTTACATTGGGTGCTGAATTTACAGCAGAGACGCTGGAGAAACTTCTTGGTTATCAGTTATGGTAGCTTTATGTATTTGTCTGGGAATATTATTGCAATAGCCTGTGTGCAATCCATTAACACCCCGGAATGGCCTAACGGAACATCATCACTCAGTGATGCTCACTACGGATTAAAAACTTAAACTGACGCTTAAAATATATGCCTATATCACGTAAAAAATATATGTCATAGGTTGATGCTTGTTAGCACCGTTTAGCCACCCAACTTATTCTCTCAGCTACGAAGTAACCTATTTTCGGGTTAAAGGGAAGATGTTTGAAGGCGTTTTATCGTTTAGGCCTTAGAGTGAGTGGGACAGACATGACTTGAAAACCGTTGTCATGTAAATCAGAGATTTGTTTTTGTGTATTTTGTGTATTCCGCACATTAAGGTGGTATAGGATTTTATACTTCGGCATCAGCGCAGGGAACCAGGGACGTGCAATTGCGTGCATTTTTCTGATGTCAATACATCCTTTGTCAAGCAAGGCCGGTTAGGATGACTGTGGCTGATTAATAAAGCATTTTAGTTCTTGCATATTGCTAATTCAGGGGCATTCATATAATTTTTAAAGGCAATAACTATTATACAAATGTATCATTATTAGTTGTTAATTAACTTGCTAATCATTAGAGTGCTGATTGAATATTATGCATAACATGGACATTTAGTGATAGGAAATGAATTACAAAATATGGTGGACCAATCAAATCACTTCAAGAGTAGAGGGAAACTCAGAAAAAACATTTTAACCCAAATCTGCCTTTCCACTTTGTTATCTTGTCCCAGACAGGTGATTTTATGGCCTGTGTTATAGATTAACCTATAAGACAAGAGCTCGTATCAGCCTACCTACATTTGTTCTCATGAACATCTCATTAGCTCCAACAGTACTACCATTTATCTTCAACCGTGGTGATGTCTTGGACAGAAATCTGGGTGCATCTTCAAGACAATATGTTTGTTTTTAATTAAAGATATCCCTTCACTCCCATGATTAATGGTGGGGGGTGGTTATGGTTCTGTGTATGTGCTTGTGTGCCTATGTCCGTGTGAAAGAGAGAGATAGAGTGTGTGCGGTGTAGGTGTGTGTGTGTGTGTGTGTGTGTGTGTGTGTGTGTTTGTGTGTGTGTGTGTGTCAATGGATATTAATTTAAGCATATCTACTGCTCTAAGTTCAATGCCACAGGATACAGAAATATGGCATCACACAACCCATAACCATAAACTGGAGATTTCCCTGATTACGCCCAACTATCAAACACAATGCTGACTGTGTAATCATCCAAAGACCCAGACTTGACCAGGGCCACCCCATGTCCTTCTCCCCGTGGGATTCACATCAGAACATACTCATGCTGTACTTACAGGACATTAAGGGGTGGCCAGCTTGAACAAACATATCATTTTGTAAAAAGCGACCCTCAAAACTGACACCTGGATAAATGAATCATAAACGGGGTAGATTAAAAGGGTTAATTAGTGAACGGAACGCTGCCGGTGCTGTCTGAAAGCCTAATGGCCTGGATATCCTCTCAGCATGGTTGGCGCCCTTGCAAGGCGTGCCTCCCCTGTCCTACTCAGATATGTTTTAATCGTTAACTTGGCCGCTGTTGACACGTATGTTCCCGATGCACTAAAGACAGAATAAGTGACTTTTGACATAGAGTGCCATGTCACAAGGGCTCGTCATTTTGGATGAAAAAAGCTCTGTGTGTGTACCTTTTTAAGAGAGGTGGTGTAAGACATGGAGCAGAAAGAGTTTAGTGCTCATCCCTGGACTTTATGAAAAAGAGGGAAGCTGCCATCTCAGTTATATGCAAATTTGAAGTCAGATCTATAGTGCATTTGAATTGCAAACAACTATAGTAGCTGGACACATTAGTTAAAATATACCTGAGGATGGGCTTGACAAGTTAAGGCCTGCATATAGTAAAATACTAATAACTTTAATTAACAATGGCATGTTTGGTTCTGATGTTGATGGTACAGGGGGTAAGACGAGGACAAAAGACAAGTATCGGGTGGTGTATACAGATCACCAGCGGCTGGAGCTGGAGAAGGAGTTCCACTACAGCCGCTACATCACCATCAGGAGGAAGGCAGAGCTGGCCACCTCACTCAGCCTCTCCGAACGACAGGTCAGTAAGTCTCCTCTAATGTGTACTTCCGTCCCTCTCTCAGTCTCTCTGTCTCTCTGTCAAAAAAGAGTCTCTGTTATCTCTCTCTCTCTCACTCTCTCTCTCTCTCTCTCCTTGTCTTTCTCTAATAAACACCTACAAACATACTTCAATCACACATACTGATTGAAATAACTATATAACTTATAAATGAAGGTCCAATGTTTTCCACACAAATATTATTACATTATTTATGACACTATCTGTCATTTAGCTGATGCTCTTGTTCAGAGAAACTTGCAGTGAACAGTCCCCCTGCAACTTGGGGTTGAGTGCCTAGCGCAAAGGTGCAACTCTGAACATGCTGGTGTTAATATTGGGAGGGCAGCTCCCTAACTGCTAGACCCCCACGACACAGATAATCATGCAAATATGCAAACTGTACTTAATATGGTTGTGTCATGCATGGCCTGCTATAAACTGTGTGTCATAATTTTTCCACATAGGTAAAAATATGGTTCCAGAATCGGCGAGCTAAAGAGAGGAAGGTGAATAAGAAGAAGATGCAGCAATCTCAGCCGGCCTCCACCACAACGCCCACTCCACCCGGCTCCACCATGCCGGGGAACGTCGCCATGGTGACCAGCAGTAGTGGAGGCCTAGTGTCACCACCCATGCCAATCAAACAGGAATACTGAGACGCTGAAAAGAAGGAGATGATAAAAAATGGCCGACTGTTAGTCTTTTGACCAGAGCCACCCAACAACAGAGACTCTAACCGAGGCCAAAAGCTGGAACAGGGTACTTCAAATCAACACCCATGAGGACTGCTTGTGTCAAAAGATATTTGAAGAGTTGCTGCTTTCTGCGCTTTTGTAAAAAGGAAACTTAAAAAAATTGAATGAAGAGTGAATGAAGAGATTAAAAAGATATGAATATATATAAATATTAACCTGTGTTGTTCTGTAATGTTATGGCTGTGTTTGTTTTTAATGTGGATACCACTTGCCCTGCTAACACTACAAAGTCTGATAGAGTAGGCTTGAAATATTTGTAAATGGTTTTAATTTGAAGTGTGAAGATAAATATGTGTATATTTGCAATGAAATTTGTATTAAAAGCTTTATTGTCAACTTTTCTTATCTCATTAATTTCACCAAACTGCATACCAGCTGCATACCAGTATGCAACCTGTCATATTATATTATACACTTTATCCAGGGCCACATTCAATGCTGTTGATTAAAAAAAAAAAGACAAGACCTCAAGTGTTGATATGAACTTGGAGCAAGACTGTTGAAACTCATCAAAAAACAGTGTGTGTATTTAGCAAGCCATGAATGTAGTTTGAAAGGACTGCCTGTGATTAGTGGTGAAAGGATTTCCCACTTTTATATGGCACCAAAATCAGAGTGCAAGGTTCTATGTCAATAAGATGATAGTGTAAGTTATTGCCATTGCATAGGACAGCACAAGCGTGTATGTCATAGTCACTGGGCGAGTCTCAGCAGTGATGCGCTGTGGAGAGGTTGTTTGCACACCATAACGGAATTGTAGGATAAGGAACAATGGCGTGCTGAAAAACAGAGAAGTAATTTCTCTGGCCCACACATCCACACCCGCCCCATGCCAACCTTATCAGAGCACTGCTCGGAAGAGACCTGGTATTGGGAGAACAAGCGGTATCTCTGCCGCCGCGTATGCGCACACGGACATATTTGCCAATCTTGTTAACAGAGTCAGGGAGCGGCGGCCAAAGGGCAGGACGAGGAGGAGGGAGCGGAGAAAGCAAACAGAGCGGGAGGATCCATCTGCCAGGCCTCATCTCCCCCACGGAGACACAGACAGGCAGGCAGAGGAACTGGACACAGCCATGCCACGCCACGCTACGCCATGCGTCCACTGAGTGCACGCAAGAGCAGCCCCACGTCAAGAGACACACCTGATCATGTGGTCATGTGGTCAGCACCAGCATGAGAAGGGATGTTAGGTAGTTGTAAAGTTGTTAGTTGAAAGCAAGTGATCAACAATGGCCAACAAAAGGACAAGGCCATTGTTTGGTACTGACGGTGTGTATTAACTGAGTGTGTATTTACTGGCTAAGTGTGTGGCTTCAGATTTTTCATTGAGTTACATTACATAACATAATAAAACTATGATCATATATAAAGAAGCTCCACATCTAATCAACGCCTCTCTTCCTGTTTTGCCCACAACTGTTTTGTTGCCAGAGACTCGAATGATGATGCCTTTAACCTTTGTACATAAACCCAGAGGCAAACACCAGTGGTATTATAGCGATACCAATGCCATCCAGAGGCTTTCATAATTAAACCAGGAAGTCACTCCATAAAGTGCGATCCTCAAGTTGAGTACGTGCACCCATTCAGGACAACAACCTGATGAAACCCTTGCCCACACTGACGTGTTGCCAACTCCTTACAGTCACTGACTGTTCACCAGTGCGATGCGTGACCATGCCCTACAAGGTGAAACAGGACCATGTATAATATATGATTCTTTATAACCCACTCATGGTCATTACTCATCTTATTCATCTGTAGCCAGTTAATTCCATGCTCCAGTTCAAATTTGTGTCCACATGCTTGGCCAAAAAAAACCTGTTACTGATTCTGATTTATTCTAAATAACAAAGTTTTTTTTTTTATCTGTGTGACATAATACTCCTCTGACCATCAATAACGTGGTTGTCAATAAGTCATAACATACCATAAATTACATGGAACCTCAAAAGTCTAAATGGCATGAATATGTTTTGAATTTGACATTAAATTAGAATGAGGTAGACATGATTATAAGTGGTTTTGAATAGTCAGAAAGAAATTAAAAGAGCAGGTTCTTCTCTGGATTAATCTGACAATCAGAAATTAGCACAGTAATATACACTGGCAAATCCCTCAAAGTAAATGTTCATAGGTTTACAGATGCAATTATCCTTTTTCCTGAAAAGTATCTCAGAATATAGTCTTTGCTTTTATTTTATGACTATATGATCTAGTAATAGCTATTGCACTTGGTGAAGTATAATCTAAGCCGTTAGAGTACTATCCAGTGCAGTAACAACCCACATAACATACAGTATATTACTCATAAATTACCATATGATGGATATGCTACTTTATGGCTCAAATAACACCAGATAAATCAATGGCCTAAATCAATGGCCTAGCACATCATGATGCTGAAATAAAATGCCCAAAAATCGCAGGAATTTATGTGAAACTGGGGACATATTTTACCAAAGTATCACTAGGTTTCCTCTTCTTTCTCTGTTGTCTAGAAGCGCTGAATAAACAAGCGGACATGTGCTCTGGGTACTCCAGGAGTCGTAAATTTTATTGAAGGAGGTATTGCAGTAAAAACATCTGCACCACAGAAACAGGAATATGTTTGCTGGGAGACAGCAAAACGTTTTTTTGCCGGGAGACAGCAAAATGCTACCAGGAAACCCACTAGTGAAAAACTATGGGGAGGGCATGCTTTTGACATTTTAGATTCTTGTGGATCTTAAAGAAACTGATTGATTAATGGCTAATCACAGATTTAATGTATGGTACATGTGTGGCAATGAATATTGTAAGAATAACAATTTTTTTATATTGATCAGACATTATATTAAAATAGTATATTCACATTCCTAAAAAACACATTTGTCATAATGCATAAGATGGTACAAAAACACATGCAAGACTAAATGACACAAAACTATAATTAACATTGATTTATTGCGTACGTACAGACATTCAAAATCACTTGAAGTGCTAACAAATTATGCATTTATCTTCTGTGTAAACAGACAATTAATTACAGCAAATAAAAAGAAACCACAAAACTTTTGCCTCCTTCCATAAAAGCCAGTGACCTCTCCTGCTCTAGTATCCATTATACAGCCACATGTTTATGGGGCAGTTTTACCATAAAGACTCATTTACAATATACTTACTGCCCCCTAATATCCTCTGTATTGGTGAGATTTATTCTGAATAAACACTGGAGCTGTAAAGCAGTAGCGATTGAAATGGTGTCAATGCAGTAGCTGTCTATAAATGTCAGATATGGTTAAGTACCCATGGCATGTAAACTGACTAATTGACACTACTGGTATTCCGCATGTATTGTCACAAATGCCAGCATGGTCTGGTGTCTTATGTATTATACAGAGCTTTGAAATTAACTGTTCAAGTTGAAAGAATGAATAATATGAAGGATTTAGAGCTAATCAACGGCTCAAACAAAAGCAAAAAACTTACACAGCATTACATTTTCAGATCAGGATTATTCTGGTTTTTAATCAAAAGAAAAAAGATAAATCAGTTACCAAGAGTACCGTAGATACTGTAGCAACCCACAAGCAATTGGATTAAATTAATAAATATTTAATAAAAATATAGTTAACATGAAGCCTTTCAAATCATTGTCAGTGTCATTATATCATCTTATCAGTGATTGCTGTCTGTCAGATGCTTAGGGAGCATGACAGGAAAGTACCGTCGATATCAGGGGTCTATTTGGCTATATCAGCTCAACTTGGCAGGTAATCAATCAAAATTGCTAACACAGAAAATCCCACTCCTATCTGTGCAAATAGAGACACAGTTCACAGCACCCTGTCTGACAATGTTGTACTACAAACAAATAATTTTGAAATGATTGACTGAACCCTGCATTTTGGATCCTGAGTGTGTCTTGACACTTTAGATCCATGCATAAATACATTGCCATATGTGTCACATTTCCAGTGCAAAGGTAGATTGTAAAGTATCAAAGTAGATTGTAAAAATGAAAGACATGATAGGGGCAGATGTGGCCTACTGGTTAGCGCTCCAGAGGGTTGCCGGTTCGAACCCTGACTAGTCGGCACGGCTGAAGTGCCCTTGAGCAAGGCACCTAACCCCTCATTGCTCCCCGAGCGCTGCTGTTGTTGCAGGCAGCTCACTGCACCGGGATTAGTGTGTGCTTAACATCACTGTGTGCTGAGTGTGTTTTATTAATTCACGGATTGGGATAAATGCAGAGACCAAATTTCCCTCTCGGGATCAAAAGAGTATATATACTTACTTACTTACTTATGAAGTGTTGGAGCGCTTCAAAATATGTCTATGCATTTGGTGGATTTGCCGATGAATCCCTCCTTATAGTTAGGCAGAGGTGTTCTGGGGGTTGAAGGGAGAGGCTTAACCTTGCACGCACAGGTGTTGCTTTCCAGGTGTTTATTTTTGGTCATTACCTTTGGCCTCTGTCGTTAACCTTTGGCATGGTGATAATTTAGAATGCATTTCAACATGACACTGCAGAATACACACGCCAAACCAAGTTCATGTTTGGCAATCCTACAAAGATATCAGGACCACAAGACAAACCCCTCCTTCTCCTGTGTAGGTAAGAAGGTGAATGTTTAACACGCGGGGCATCTCAGTGCCACGCAACTCGAGTGGCAATAAAAATTTAATTTGATTTTACGGTAAGGTCATTGCCATTGAGTGAATGAAAACACAATACATAACTTTGTTTATCTGACACCACTCCTTGAGGGCACTTTTACGACTTACGACACAACACCTGATTTGAGAAATACTATTGGCATAAGCTTTATCAATGTTAATTCTTTTAATGATCGTATTTCAAATTTTCTAAATGAAAATGTTGTGCATTTGTGTTATAAGTGTGGTGTCTCCACCTTACCAAGTTCTTGATAAAGGTCCTGGACCTCTGACAAAAACAGTACGTAAATAGGCCCTATAATGTGACTTGTCAGCTGGAGGACAGAAAATGTTCTGCAGACTGGGAAGAGTTAGATTGGGGACAGACAGATATGGTGGTGGTGAAGACCCACACACTGTAGTGGAGAAGACATCACAGGCCACTTTTCTATAGGCCCCTATAAAACACAGATAACAAAAGAGGCAAACGTTGACGTTGAGACAGGATTTCCCTTCTGCTCCTTTCATCAGAGCCAGTGTCTCCAGGCCAACAGAAGAACCCTCAGGAGGTCATAAAGATAGGTCATCCAGCTTAGCATTGAAGTGGTAGGAGTCAACACATGTACATAGTGCACCCCTCTATTCCCACTACAGACACCCACAGAGTTTCATCAACAAGACCTGAAGTGAAATGTTTCAGCCAATGGAAATCTTGCTACTTTTTTCTGGATAAGCCAAATGTATAAAAAAATGAATTGTCATGAATTTTACATAATTCAAATTCTTTAAAAAAGACTGTTATACCTACAACCATGTTTACTTCAAGCACACACAGCAAATACTGGTTCCTATATGTTTGATTGCCTACATGGCCCAGTAGCTAAGCTTCACTGGCCTGAGTGACTGGCTCACGTCCTCTGTTTGGAGGAGAACCTTCCTGTCAGCTGGTGTCAAACTTCACACCAAATGAACGGCAGCCCCTGCGGATGACAATGGGCCTACAGGTGCAGCGCCGCAGACAATAGAGGCCAATGGGGCTGTGAATGGAGCTGAATGATGCACATTAGAATTGGCAACGTGTTGCCCACAAGGACCCCAGTTTCTCGCCACATCTCCCAGACCTGTGGGAAAAAATGACGTCCCAGGCCAGGCTCCGGGGAGAGGTACTGTAGTCCTCTAGCAGCACTAAACCCTGCTCCGACAGTTAGGAGGGCTGGTTGTCACCTCATTGTGTTTGCGTTGAGACATGATAAGTGGAATGGAGCAACATGATGTTCGTGAGGAGAACTCCTGACTGACTTAATAAAACACTAAGTGACTTTTAAATGATTTGCTCTTACTTTTTTTGTGCATACTTGCGCATACTTTGCTCTTACTTTGTCAACCCAGAGTGTGTGATAAGTTTTTTTTGAGGTCATTGTGATGTTGTCATGTTTTATTGCCTGTTGCTAATCTATCCCAGGACAGCAACAATAGGCTACCGGCACTTTTGATTTCACTGAAGGAGCCTTACGGCAAACTCCAGCCCACCTGAGGTCAAGGCCCGAGTAGTCTCCCTCTGTTTATGGCAGTAAAATAGAAAACAGTGCACACAGTTGTAAAACATGGGCCATTTTCATAATCGACGTGACACGCCATATCTGCTTCTGTAAATAAAGCTGCGCATAGTAACAAGCCACATGGGAGCCATGTGTCATTTGAAGAGGAGTGTTGTGCTGTCTCCAAAATTGTTCAAATGCAGATGATGATAAACATTTATGTTAAGGGCATCACAACTCTCTGCGTAACCCACTGTATCTCTCTAGTATACAACTTGTGTTCGTTTCCCCCCACCCCCCAAATCATTCTCCATGTTTTCAGATGGACCTACAGTACAATGTCTCTTCCCTGTCTTCTCTATGCACATGTGTTTGGAGTACAACGATTTACTTTTATCTTAACTGTATCCAAGCTTCAGAGTTAAACATGTATGCAGCAGGAAGACTTTAGACAGAGAAACCCTGGACTATTACCTGTTTGTGTGAGATAAAAGTAGATTCTCCTCAAAACAGGAGGGGACCTTTTTGTGTTGCCTCGTACCCACTTCACCTGCTTGCATGGTAACAGATGAACAGACTGCAGCCAGCAGATGTGATGGCTGTGTGGGTTTACCAGCCTGCTGCGTTTTATGGCCCGTGCTCTACTAATTAGGCACATCAACACGGCTTTAATTGTGGGCCCCGGCCCGGACACTGTCACTGAGCGCGGCGCTAACCCAGGCATAAAGCTGAGTCGCTCCCGCGCCACGCTTCATTTACAGCCCAATTACCCACACATGTTATGGTGCTTTAAAGATATACCACAGTATCTCAGACAGATTATTTCCACTGCTATTGTTGTTATTATTAGCATTATTTACTACCTAACTACCGTTACTGCCTTAGTTCCAATGATGTCATTCATTTCCTCACAGGTCATAGTCAGGAAGTGTCTTCAGGTGCATTATGTGACAATAAAAGGTAAATCCTTCTTGAGTTTAACAAAATATAATTGGTTGTTGCTGAATGTTTCTGAACTTGTCCCCAAAAACGAATCATTCTTTAATCATAACTGGAGGTTTGGCTAATTTTAGTGACCGCACCTGAGTCAGTAAAACAACAACTACTTGAGGATTCCTTTTTTTACAGCTTTTATGAGTGTATACAACAGCGACTGAGTAAACGTGTATCTGTTTGATTCACCACAATTACATATAAAACACTGATATTGGCATAATTAAGTTGACTGTTAAAAGACTAAGAGGATGTTTTTATTTTATTTACAGAGGATGACCATAAAGACAAGGCTGCAATCTTTGGGACTCAAATAATAGTATAGTATAAGTATATAATACAAATAATAGTATAAGTATAGTATACATACTTTTTTGATCCCGTGAGGGAAATTTGGTCTCTGCATTTAACCCAATCGGTGAATTAGTCATTAGTCAAACACAAACAGTGAACACACAGTGAGGTGAAGCACACACTAATCCCAGCGCAGTGAGCTGCCTGCTACAATGGCGGCACTCGGGGAGCAGTGAGGGGTTAGGTGCCTTGCTCAAGGGCACTTCAGCCGCGGCCCACTGGTCAACCGGCAACCCTTCGGTTATAAGTCCAGAGTGCTAACCAGTGGGCCACGCCTCCCCCCAATACTGTATTATATCCCCCATAATACTGTATACTTAAACCTGAATACATAAACAGTAATTGATTTAGCTATGCTAAAAAGTTTTAACTTGTTCATCAGATTGTTATTCTTCTAAAAACGTTAAAACTAACTAATCTTATGTTAAGAGTGAGAATGTCAGAGATATCACTAAAATTGATGTACTTCAGCCACGTATTTTGGCAAAAGCAAATTACAGAATTCTCTGGATGGCGGTGGCATCAGCATTGGGAACACAACACTGCAAAGAAAGATGAGCGAACACAACCCAGTCAAGTCACCTTGCACCTACTATAACACATAAACTTGACACTACACATTGACATAATTTAACTCACACAAAGCAACAAGGTGACTTGACTGGGATATGTTGCGAGTGCTAATTATCTTCTTTACAGGCTATAGGCCAAAGTGAATGCGAAAGTCGGGTGCAAATGAAGAGATGGCTTTATGGCAGGGTGAGAGAAACATACCTGGAGGGCATACAGCCTCATAAAAGTTAATCATTCTACAGTGCATGTGGAAAGCAAAGACAGCAGGATTTTCACACTGCACCCCAGCAGTTAAGGTCGTGGGGCGGTATGATCTTCCCCACTGATTAATACATGTATGCTGGATACATATACACTGAATAAGACTATGGCATTTTGAAATTACATGGCACTGGATTTTATTTATTTATTTTTTAGATCAAAGGCAGGGGTTGAACGTGGAGGTGATGTTCTTGTGTGACAATAGGCGGATGAGCCATGACATGGGGACTAAGTAGACAAGTCAGAATCGATCCGCAAACTGTGACATTCCAAAGGCCTGCTGCTCACCAGGTCACTTGTGATATGATGCTATAGCCAGATTACAATAGGACTGTAGTCGGGTGACCTTTGCATGATTCCTGTGTCGTTTCCTCCCAGGCTCAGAGGCCCTTCAAATGCAGAGATCAAAGCCCTTCCTAGCCCTTAAGACAGTATAAACGGCCTGAGCCCTATCCCCTTCCACTGCTTCCCAGCACAAAAGAAAGCATCACCCACCCTGCATTTTACAACCTCTGCATACAAAGACAAGGCACAGAAGAGTGGGTGACGACTGAGTACCTGACCTTTATCAAAACCTTACTCATAAACTTTATCAACATGCACCACAGGGGTGGAACGTATAAAACAGATATGCCTATGGATTTACCAGTGTTGATAAGCTTGTATTTGTAACACTGCTAAATATGTTCAAATTAAGAAACAATATAACATGCAAACAGCTACAAGTTGCAAATGTTCTGTTTAGTATGTTCTTTTCTGATTGGTGACAATGCAATTAAGAATAGCAACTACTGAAAAAGCAATCCAGTGCAAAACATGTCAAATGATTGTGATCACAAACGCATTTCTTCTTCATTCTTTACACATTAATGTACCAAATATTCCCATGTGAGGAATGCCCCCAGTACTCTGTGTATTATGTATTATTATGCAATGTGCTGTGTATGTCTATATCTATCTACATCCAGAAAAAGGAAATGGGTATATAACTGGTTCAAGAGTCTAAATTATACGGTAAGCATCTAAATCACAGTCTCTGGAGATTATCATTCTTTATGGATTTATGGTAGATTTAATTGTTTTACTATGAGGAGCATTTTATTTGGTCTTAAATGAGACTCTAAAATTAAGATATAGTTTGACCATCACTAGGTCCAGCCCCATTGTAAAACAATGATTTATAGATGCAGCATAACTCAGTGAAGTCATCTTGTTGCTTTGAGTTATGTTATGTCAATGTGTAATATCAAGTTTAAACAATATGAAGTTGACACTATTCACAACTCACAAAGACGACTTGACTGCGTTATTATTATTATTATTGTTGTTGTTGTTGTTGTTGTTGTTGTTGTTGATGATGGTTTTGTTGTTGTTGTTGTTGTTGTTGTTATCATCAGCATTGTGCATTCTGTAACATTTTTATCTGCTGGGTGACTGTTCTCATCCATTCATCCATTCTAAACAACACAAGTGTTTTTTTTTTTTTTTTTAATGCAATTGTGTTATTTTCAACACATGTTGTGTAACAAATAAAAAAGGAAACAACACAAACTGTGTTGTCCCAGTCTGGATACAGAGATGTGTAAAAAACAATGCAATACAATGCATTCGTTGCACATTTACAGTCCATCCCCCTGTCTGTCTGTCTGTCTGTCTGTTCGTCTGTCTGTCCTAATAACTCCTAATAGTCTGTCCCTTGAAAGCATGTTATGCTGAGACCGTGTTTATGGCCTGTTGCATTATTAAAAGCACTCTGCTTGCACAGCTGATGAAGAGCCAAAATGTCCCCATACAGTCTTCATGAACCTGACGTACTGCACTGGGAATGTCTCCTACCTCTACTTGACCTCAGTGCAGTATGGTAGCTCTCAAAATGTCATCGCTACATTTTAGTTTGATACATGGTTAAGGTATGTGTGGGATTTTTTTCAGGCTTTGCAAAAGTATATGAAGAGTTTAGCTTTGAAACTAAAGCTATATACTCCATTTTCATGAATATTTTTTTTTAAATGTTTGTAAATGTTATGTAATTTAAAAGGCCATTTCAGTGGAACTGTTGTTGTTTTATCTTTACTAAATCAAAACAACCCAGCTGCAATAGTGTTGATATTACCTGAGACACACAATTAAATAACATGACTTATTACTGTTAAAATGGATATATAGCGAACCAAACTTCATATCTACATTTAATTGTTTTTATTAAAAGTATGAAGAGTAAAGTATGGTGTACCTATATGGGCTATGCACTGTATGATGTAAACCTATGCAATCCAAGGGGCAAACATGAGGTTATTAACATTTGGGTGGAAAATAGACAACAGAATTTGTATGCCCTATAGTTGATTTATTATGCCCATATTATGTCGTATGTATTTGAATTCAATTGAATTAAAAATCCTTTTGTGCTTTCATATACATATATTTACGAATTTGTCCTTTATGGTTTCACTTATCATAGTTTGCTATTCTCTACATCTGTCTGTGTAAAGCAAATTGAATTGCCTTGATGTATGAAATGTGTTTTATAAATATAGTCTTGCCTAGCTTATAAGGCATTAAATAGGTGAATTTCAGACCTATAGGGTTAGGTCTGTTCAGAGTAAGAGAAAGCCATAGATTATAGAAGCAATAGAAGATATAGAAGCAAATTGCTCAAGCCAGGGTCTCTTAGCAAGCTATGCATAATGTGCTGATATTTATAAAACAGCATTTTCCCCGGACTTAAAGGAACAGTCTATAATGCGCACCAGAAACTTTTACATGTGCACCAGAACTTGTTTGTGCTCACCAGAAACTGAAAGCCCAAAACATGTATTTTTTGTACGTTTCTGGTGTGCACCAGATTGTTCCTCTTGCTCACCAGAAACGTTTGTGTGTGTATCAGAAACTTATTCATGTTCACCAGAAATTTCCAAATGTGCATCAGATTCTTAGCCTACAAAAATATATAATTTTTGCACACATCCCCTTTAGGGGCTCCAAAGACAACAGTGCACAACTGTATTGAATTTTCGTTGGTTAAGTAGCAACAGCCATTGTGTGGGACACTGCGTCTGCACAGTAGGCTTTAAATTCATGTCGGTGGTTAGTTGCACCGAAACCTAAACATAGTTGGCTCACCTTTCCTCTTTACTGTTTTATTACCCTCAGTTTAGAATATTTCTCAAACGCACTTGACTTTACTGATCATTCATTCTTTTCCCATACACACCACTTTCTCCAATGGCCATCACCAGCAGTGTTCACATCCTACTGGCGACTTTGCAAAAACGACAACAGAATTTTTGCTAGTCCTCTGTTTAAATGATCTGTCTCTCAAAATCAGTAAAGCTAAATTTCAAGACAGAAAACGTAAGACACAAACGTAAAACATTGCCTAATGTAATATATCTACTAAAACATAGAAAACATAGTTGTAGCCTATACTGTTTCAGGGGAAAGGAAGGTCTGCCTTCAGTTTACTTTCATTATGTTTCTATAATTTTGGGCCAAAAAAACTGAAACTACCCATGCCAGAGAAATGTATTTTTGTTATATCTGTCTCAAGCCATAATACCAATTCATCTATCTTGTGCACTGTATCTAAAGAAAAATAATTATGCATATTACAAGGAGAGGGAGAGGTTTAGATTAACTGTGCAGGATAGGGAAATAAAACAACAACCTCTTATTTCAGTCATGTAGGACATTGAATGAATGAGGAAAAGGAGATGAGAGAAGATGTGAGAGACCATGTGCATTCAGTGGATCTTTGTCACCTGTCATGTGAATCATTAACAGATGCAGTCATAAACCTGTAGATTATGGAAAGTTTGATCATGGTGGGTCATAAAGATTTAGAGGCCATTTATGACCCACAGGCCCTTTGCATGGGCTTACCTTGACACAATTTGCATGTGGTCCTGAGACTCTCTACCTTCTACCCCTGACCTGCTCTCACAAAGTGCCTGAGCCAGAGAATCCACATAGGTTTTATTGCCTGGACACATGACTTTATTATATGTGTTGATTGATATTAAAAGGATACAAGTGTGTTACTGTATGCATTAATTTATTTTTATATCTATACTTTTTTTTTATAATTTGATAAAAAAAGTTTCAGTCATAAGCACCGTGCAGCGTTGTATAATATTCTGCTTGTGGAACTTACAGTAACGAGTTCCCTTTTATGTGGTTATTTCTGGACACAACTTCTTATGTTCCATTAAACATGTTAAATAAATGTTTCATTAACAAAACATAAGTGGCACAGCTTCCGCCTCTGTGGCAGTAACGATACTTGCCTATGTGACAGGATTACATAACCACGGGTTTGTGGAGAAACTGCTACTGCAACCTGATAAACTGAATAATGTACGTTTCTTGCCCACATAAACACACAAATGCTGGCCTTTACCTGAAAAACTGTATATGGATTGTTAATTGAGTTGTTACTACTTTTCATTATTTATATGGTTTACATTATTATTATTATTATTATTATTATTATTCTTTATTCTTTATTATTATTATTATTATTATTATTCTTTATTCTTTATTATTATTATTATTATTATTATTATTATTATTATTATTATTATTAATAATATTATTTATGTTGTTATTATTATTATAGGTCTAGCACTGTGGCAATAATTGTAAAATAAAAATAAAACCAGTAGCAAAGAAAGAAACATTTCAGTTTGAAATAAATTACTTCATTCATAAATTATACTGGACATTGTCTGTATAAAATTGTGCTAAAGATACAGTGCATGTCATGAAATGGATATTTGTAATCCAATTTTTCCTTTCCTAATATTTTTATTGTTATGAGGTCTTAACTCAATTAAAACCATTCTGATTCATGTCAACTGGTTCCTCTGTCGTAATGTTACCTGATCCACATGATTTCCCCATAAGAGCTTTTACTTACCTCAACAAAACGCTTTCTTTGGTATGTTACACATCAGTTTTATTTCTACAAAACATCTTATCTTTCCATAATTTTCAGTTCTAATGCAACTTATAGTTTTATTGAAATAACAAAAATGTTGTTATTACATCAGATAAGTGGGTGAATTTATGACATTTTAAAAATGGCATTTGTTATTATTTTTATTTTAAACATGTTTTAATTCAGATTTTAAATTTTCAATTTTAGATTTTAAAATGTGCAACATTAAGGCTTAGACAAATTAGGATGAATCCATGTTGCTAGCTGGATATTACATACTCAAGACTCCTATGAATATCTCAAAACATCTGATATGTGTAAACTGTCATCATTTAAAAATGAAAATCAGAATCCCTACTAAACTTACCATAAAGCTGAAAAAAAAAACACAAGCTCATAGTTCATCATTTAATAATATAGTATACTGAAAGTAGACTGAAGACTGCTGCTTCAGTCAGCTGCTGAATGTCTAGCACTTGCATATACCTAAGGTGACATAGTGCTGCCACCTAGTGGTTATAGAAGAGGAGAGCGACAGTTATATCGACGGTTATAACAAAACATGATGCCTACATTTATTCTTTATGGTTGCTGGACACTGAAGTGTCATGCATGAAGATGATGCCAATTATGATGACAATGATGGCGATGATGCCAATTATGATGATGATGATGATGATGATGATGATGACGATGATGATGATGACTGTTATATGTACACGTTGTCATCAAACTCGGCAGTCTGTCTCTTTGTGCTTCTTTTTTTTCTTCAGAAATCTCATTGGGATATCTAGTAGGAAGAAGAGGAAGACAAGTCAAGCTGTTTTTAAAAGGAGTTATTAAGAACATTGTGTGTGTGTGTGTGTGTGTGTGTGTGTGTGTGTGTGTGTGTGTGTGTGTGTGTGTGTGTGTGTGTGTGTGCGCGAGCACATGTGCATATGTGTTTGTGTGTGTGCAGTTGCTTTCATACATGGACTGAACCCCTGAAATGTTCTTGATGTTACCCCATGATGTTATCCCATTTGTAACTGTATTCCATATGCACCATACAACTGAACTTACCATAATGTGAGGAATTTGGATCTAAAGTGATGTTCTCTGCTGTCGGAGTCTTTCTCAGTAGGTTACCATGCATCTCTTGGTATATATTCTCATTAGCATCTGTTACACATGACCAAGACATTTGAGTAAAACATCAACCGAGAAAAGAGGAAACTAGATTAATGCAAAATTATAAAAATGCTCACCTTCTTTCCTTGTTGATGGAGTTTTCTTCATTGATTTCACAAACACAACTAGGACATTTAATTGTTTTTATTAAAAGTATGAAGAGTAAAGTATGGTGTACCTATGGGCTATGCACTGTATGATGTAAATCCAAGGGGCAAACATGAGGTTATTAACATTTGGGTGGAAAATAGACAACAGCATTTGTATGCCCTATAGTTGATTTATTATGCCCATATTATGTCGTATGTATTTGAATTCAATTGAATTAAAAATCCTTTTGTGCTTTCATATACATATATTTATGAATTTGTCCTTTATGGTTTCACTTATCATAGTTTGCTATTCTCTACATTTGTCTGTGTAAAGCAAATTGAATTGCCTTGATGTATGAAATGTGTTATATAGTCTTGCCTAGCTTATAAGGCATTCCATAGGTAAATTTCAGACCTATAGGGTTAGGTCTGTTCAGAGTAAGAGAAAGCCATAGTAAGAGAAAGACAATAGTTACCAATACAAAGGATGACAGGACTACAATGGTTGACAAGTGTCCTGGTAAACAAGACACATATCGTGAAATCAATATCTTCACATTTTTGAAGATATGCCATTAAAAGTAAATGTATTATGTTGGATTTGCTTTGAAAAAAATATATTTTTTTTTTTATTACCTCGTCTAGTGGTTTGCTCACATGTCACATGTTCACATGTCACATGTTCACTTCCATTAACGTTGTTGCAAGGCTTGGTCTCACAAAGGTTTAAGTGATCACCTGAAATCACTGAAATGAAGCCTGAGATGAGGTTTGAAATAATTTTGAAGACATTTTCTGGTTAAACAAAAATACAGTGCTGCTTGAAAGTATGTGAACCCATTGAACTGAACAATTTGTATCCACTGTAAGACAAATTATTTGCAAATGGAGGGCATTCAACATCACAGTAACATTTCCTAGAGGTGGATGCCCATCAAAAGTATGACCAAGATGCACCAGAAAGATAATAAATTGGGTAAAAGCCAACCCACACATCCCAAGCCATCACCTCTAGAGAGTTACAGACCTAGCATCTGGAATAAATCTACTGTGTGTCTACAATCAGACGGAACTGGCCAATTCAACGTTCAGAGGTCTTCTGGAAGTCCATTATCTGGACTGGTGAGTCCAAAATAGAATTATCTGGTCACAATCCAAAATGTCATGCTCGGAGGAAAGCCAACACTGTATACCAAGAAAAGCCTATCGACAATTTCTTGAGATGAAGCTAGGGAGGAAATATATTTTACAACAGGACAATGACCCTATAAGCATTCAAGCAAAATTACCAAGGAATGGCTTAAGATAAAGATAATTCATCCTCTGGATTAGCCTAGTCCAGACCTCAATTCAATAGAAATGTTTTGGCTAGATCTGAAGCGGGCAGTACATGCCAGTTGACCCTCCAACCTCTCAACTGGCTGAGTTCTGCAAGGAGGAGTAGGCAAAAATCCGCAGAACCAGATGTGAGACACTGGTTAATGGGTACAGAAGATGTTTGGTTGAAGTAGTGGTTAGAAAAGGAGGTGCTACAAGAAATTAACTACATGGGTTCACATACCTTCGCAAATGTCATATTTTGGGATTTTGTGAACTAAACCACTTTTGTTGAATACATAATGAAAATATATAACTTTATTTTGTTTCTGTCTATTATTTGAAAGGTCAGCATTACAAATTGGGGTTTGGATGTGCATTAAATAAGGTCATTATTATTTTATTTTTTTGTAAAAAATATTTGACTGAGGGTTCACGAACATTCAAGCAGCACTATATATATATATATATATATATATATATGTATATTTGTTTTTTGTTTTTTTAATTTTTTGTGTGTGTGTGTGTGTGTGAAAAAGGGCTGCATTTTCAGAAATCTGGTAAATTGTCACATGTCAGAATAGTAACATCACTCAAGTATGAAAACATAAAAAAAATGTTTTGCATAACTTACCTTTGATCGTGAGATTGATTGTTCGCTGTTTTCTCCGTGTTCCTGATCTCTTGAATATCTCAACCTTGTATGAACCAGAATCACTTTTGTGTCCTCTGCATATACTCAGGTCTCCGTGCACTGATCTCACATACTTTCTTGGATTATTTGTCATATTATCTTTTATCAGCAGTTTATCATTAAATGACCACCTCACGCTGTCATCGCCTTTAACACTGATGTTGGGCTGAAGGAATACTGTGTCTCCTAATTCACATTTGATACGTTCTCTGCAATAGCTACAATGGTAAGAGAGAGAGAGAGAGAGAAGTGTGAACACATAAATCAGCTTACGTGGTTAAGTTATGAAACAAGTGAAAGAGTTTATCATACTGTACCATGATGCACACCGAGATGGAGATATATAATCCACACTGGAGACCAGAACCAAGCTGTCATTGCTCTATATGCTCTGGGGGGAAAGCATGCCAGTATTAAGAACTGGGCTCACGCCGTGTTTCGTCCAAATAGGTAGGACCTCTTCAGATCTCTCTCTCTCTCGCTCTCTTTCTCTCTCTCTCTCTCATTACCTTTTTTTGTATCAGGAAATAACGGTGACGCACATCCTTAAGTCAGCCGTAGTGTTAGATATAAAAGTGTCAGTGAACTACAAGGAGGAGGATGACCATCAGTGGTGTAGTCTAGTTAGCTGTGATCAACCCCAAATGTTAATACCTATCCTTGCCTATTTTAAGTGGGTATACTGAGATGGTGATGTTTTTTAAGTGGGTATACTGCGTAGTCCTGCGTATCACGTAGACTACACCACTGATGACCATGATAATGACCATCAGGGTGAAATTGGTGATGATTTATCAAAGCAAAACAAATTTACAGTTTCACAACTTTATATTTATAAGCAAACCACACAAAACACTGACTCTTTCTATTACCTAATGTTAATGTGATTATTAAAGTAAAAAATACAAGCTTACCTTTACATATAAATGTGAACAAACATATATTTGATCTAGTTTATACGAGAGGTGCATGCAGGCATGAAGGAGCTCACTCTTCAAAATACCACATTGTGGTCTCCTGGTGCTGGCCATAGCAGACATGATCAGACTGAACACACAGCACGTTTCCTATACCACTCATGTGCATAACAATAACTATAAGTGCATGAGATCGAAAGAAGCACAGTGCAATGGTTTTCCGTTTTCTTTCTTGTAGCCGGGTATAAATGGTCAGCAGGTTACGAGGTCGTTTCGTCTCTGCTGATGGTGTTAGTGTATCTTTATGACACCCACTCACTTTGGTTGTATGCATTCTGTTTAGCACATATAGTTTTTCCACTTCTGGTGCAGGTACCCGAGTAAAGAGCCTTTCAGTTCCCATCTCTAGAACCGGCAGAAAAGTAGCAAAGCACTCACGATGCTTTTACAGCAAAAGTGTGTTTAACTGAAAGAAGACAGTACAATTTAATAGCATGTAATAACCATTATTATCAGAATGGTTGATTGGCTAGAACAATGTAGAGGTCTGTTTTTGACTCTTACAGTATGCTGTAAGTTCTGTCAAAGGAAGGTGTGTGGTTTCCAGAGATGGGTAATATGGTTTATTCTTGTCTGCCAATGTTGTAACATCTGCATAGACTAAGTAGGTGAGATGTGCGGACTGCTTTGTTGTTTCCAATTGCATGCATGTGTACAGCCAAAACAGGATGTGTACACTTCACTCAAATGTATGTTCTTTCCCAACTACAGTCATTTTAACAGAATAAATCATTACTTGCCATCCTCACTGGCTTGTGTGACTACTACTACAACTTCTACAACTTTTGCTGTTTCAGATTCATTGTGGGCACAGCTGTTTCACATCCTTACAGGAGTGCATCTCTACTGCATCTCTCTAGGTATGTATCCCAGGGCCACTTCACAATAATGAAAGCAAGCATGAGGCACTGCCTCTCAGGTAAATCTTCTTTTCATGATCATTTTTATTACGGCTGCCTCATTCTGTCTTTTTTTTGGGGGGTGGGCGTGGGGAGGGTGAGGTGGGGTTGAAAGTGTATGGGAACGAAGCTTTGTTTCGGTCAATTTCCCCATCTGCAGTAGGAAGAGTAAACCCACAAACAGTTTCACTTCTACTTCACTTCTTATGATCAATGATGCACTAACCAGAAAACACAGCACTGATGCAAATGCACCTGTTAAACCTCTGAGGAGTTAGTTTATTTGTTTGTTTGTGTGTGTGTGTGTGTGTGTGAACAGATAACAATTACAAGCAGTATTCTAACCACCTTTTATTTAAACTGATTTGCGCTCTTTACCAATCATGGGACATATATCACCAGCTGAACTGGTGTAACTCTCTACACAGGAAGTACGACTGAAAATGCAGAGAAAACAAGATGATCCACTTTGAATTGTGGTGGGCGGCACAATGACAAAAGTCAATCAAATTCAACTGAGAAAAGTTGAGAAGTCAACAAATCCAAAGTAATAATTCTAGAAGCACTGAAGTGATGTCTAATTCCGAAGGAAGTCAACATTTAAGGAACACTCACTGATCAAAGAGGAAGGAAGAGACTAGTCCTATCATTTACTGTACTTACATCTAGCACAAACATTACACAGCAGGACACCAGTACATTAACCATACAGATTCTTTAGGTTAATACCGAGAGCCATAGGCAGCATTTTGTCATGCAGTGTATCAAATAACACGTCTAAAACCTGAGGAGAGAGTCACACATTCAGGAGTTATTTGTTATCTCAGAGATCCTTCACATAGACAGAAATACTTTTTTTCTGTACAGGATATCAAAGTTTACAGCTCATATAGCAGGCAAAAAAACATATTTTAATTATATGTATATTCCTAAATTATGACAAACACAAACAGAAGCCACGCCAGCTAGATTTTCTACAATGGTCAGTCACACGTGAAAGTGTGTGAAAGCGTAGTAAATGTGGAGCATCGGGGTCATGCCCAGAATCCGATTTGGCAAGGAAAGAGAGCATGCTTCGCCGAACAGAATGTGAAGTGCCATCGACAGTAAGCAAAGAGCACATGCCCCCCACACCAAGGGAGTGCACAGTCTCTTACACACAAATACACACACAGTCTCTCTCTCTCTCTCTAACACACACACAGAAATGCACATATGCACGCACTCAACACGTGCGCGCACTCACACACACACACACACACACAAATTGCCCTTTCAATAAAAATAAAAAAAGTCACTTTCTCACAAGTCATAGTGTCTCCTATTCTTTCAACTCAACCCTAAACACACACACACACATAGGCATTAAGGGCTGTAATGACATCATTCAGCTTGTGGTAAGCCATTTTGGTACATGTTCTGTTCCTAATGTGTAACTATAGCAGTTCACATGTTGTCTTCATGGGCAAAGCAGATAACAGATAACGCTTGTAGCAAGTAACTCAGTCTAAGGTGTATAGCTTGTTGGAGTTCAGCCACAATGCTGGAGTTCAGTATTTATTTGATTCACTGGCTTAAAACTAAAGGTAGCTTCTGAAGCTGGTAGCTGATTGATACTGGCCCCATTGAGATCATTATCAACTACTCTTGCTATATGTTCAGTTAAAAAATCAATTAAATAAATTATACAGAAAAGTCCTACTTTCAGGCCATAAGTTTATCACAAAATTCATCACAAAATCTCCATAAAAGAGTATGTCCACACAATACATTAGGCAGTGCTTTTATCTACAAATCCTTGCTCAAACAAGACTGAAGTTTCAACTCAGTGAAAGAAAACCACACACCCAAACAGACACACATGCACACACCCACACACACATTTTTAGCCTACAATACAAGATCAACTTCAGCACATGAAAATTGCATGCCTCAACGGGGAGAAAAGGTTACAGTACTTATTTGAGTAAAATATCAAAATGTGTGTTATATACCATGTTCTTAAAGTACAGGAGGTACCTAGGAGTCTAGAGGGGCTACCCACTATGCCCAACTCTGCAAGACATACAAAAAGAAATGATGTAACAGATACTTTTTTGCTGGAAGCTCCAATATTATACAGAGGCAGAAGCTATTTTCACCATGAGGATAAAAAACAAGTATACAATCTTTACTTCAAGTCTTCAAAAGTGGCGTTGGATTCTTTAGTAGTCATTTGCTTCATGTTTCATTGTTGATTGCAATTGTTTACAATGATCAGCTAAGACATTTACTGATTCAACATTGCATGATGTGTCAAGTACATGTGTGCCAAGTTATTTCAAATCCACAAAGTTTTATTTCAAATAAAAACATGTTTCTAGTGAGGGACAATAGTTAAATACTGCAACTCAATGTACAACCTAGAGTTAATTCTAAACACAATATGCCCTGTGGGTTCCTCGCTTTTCTCATACATTCAAAGAAAAAAAAAGATAAATACTATATTTCTCAGATCTTGGTCAACGTCTATATTTTCTATTGTCCACAACCAAGAGAATGAGAACCTAGGGTGTGAACATAATGTTTCACATTCATGCAATATACTGTGGTACTACAAACACAAGGTCAACATATGTATGAATATAGAAATATGGAACTACAAATACCAAAATGAGGCAACACAAGTAGGCAATAGGCAATATAATTTCAAACATCATTTCCAGAGAGTCTACATTTGAAATGACTGAAATCGACTGAAACGTCCTCTGAACAAAAGCACACCTTTATTGCAGAAACCCCGGGAGCAGTGTTGAGCTCAGGAAGTTAAAGCTGCAGTTGGCAAGTCTGACAAATTGAGGGGACTTGGCCAAAATTTTGAATGTTTCAACTCTCATGGCCCTCCCCCACTACCACCGAGCACCCTCTTATCGAGTTTGTGCTCGTCAGTGCGCACCAGACTGCACCAGACTGTGATTGACAGTCAGATCTCACACAGCCCTGCTCTGATTAGACCAGAAGAACCGGGAGCTGTGGATTTTTGCAAAACAAATAACAGGCTCTAGGTGGAGGTAGAAGTGCGGGTTTTTTTCTAAAACCGGCTGATTTATGTTGTCGGAGCATAGTGTCGGTTTCAGTGAATATGGTCAAAAAGATCTTGCCAACTGCAGCTTTAAATGTGGATCTGGTATCATGTTCACTTTAACCTCCACAAGGCTTCAACCTTTTCTTTTCCCCTTTCAGCAAGGGCTCACCAACTGGGTAAACTGGAAGATCTAAAACAAAGTGCCATGACTTAGAGCCACATTTACACCATATACTGTTTTCAGAAAGCTATGAAGTTACAGTGAGGGCTGAGGTGCATCAAGAGGGCTTGTATTACTCTGAGATAAAATCTTCTTTTTTTTTGTAAGGCTGTTCTGACCGTCTGATAATACAGTGGCTGTGACCCAAGGATAAATAATGTGGTTGTACACAGGCAATTCCACCAAAACGGTCACGTCCATAACGCCAACACAATGCCATGGTATGGTATGGTATGATGTGAATGATGATTACTTGAAATTTGAGCATTCATTCTTCTTGGTTGTAGAACTTACATGAAAAACTTTCACATAATCATTCGCATCATACAAATACCATGGCATTTAGTTTTGCGTGGAATTGCCCACATGTAGGTCATATCAGGTTTTGTGTCAGTGGAAATTCCTCTAAGAAATACTGTATTAGCTTATTAGGGATTTGCTATAGTATAAAACAACTTTATAGTAAAATTCAAAAAATACATTCATTTAAATTTTTTGTTTAATTTCACTGGATACTTATAAGATATTTAATGTGAAGAAAGCTGTACTGGCAGTAATACTACTGATAATATCAAAGTTTTTTTTTCCATGCTGAGCAGTTATTTGCTTTAAGTAACAAAATGTTGCACCATGTTCCTGCATTCAGAAGACAGCATTTTAAATTCAGCTCTCCGAAAGACCCCAACTGGCAACTCAGCCGTTCCGTTCAAAAAGCTTGTCGTACAGATAGAAAAAGCTTGTCTAGTACATTTCACCACATGAAATCTCTACCGTGAAAAACAAAAGTAAAATAAAAAAAAAGACATACTTGTCACTGAGACAGCTAGACGCAGACAGACGGGGGGTGCACTGTGCGAGCTGAACTGAGCTGGAGTGGTAGCATGTGTAAACGAGTGCCAGACAGGAGGGATGCAATGCGTGGACGGATGGAGGAATGGAGGAATGGAGGGAGGGTTGGGGGAGGGGCAGGCTTGTCTCTCGTGAGGTGGGCTCCTCTCTTCAGGGGTCCACACACACAGCCAGCAAATCAGCAGCGTCATGAGTCATGGCTCATTCAGGCCCTCCCACAGAGAGGCTGATAGCAGCAGAGAGCGAAAAAAAGAGTTGGATAAAGAGAGAGAGAGTGGGAGAGAGGGAGAGAGGAGAGAGAGAGAGAGAGAGAGAGAGTGGGAGGGGGAGAGAGAAAGAGATGAGTGATGGGGTGGAGAAAGAAAACAAAGCATTAGTGAGGAACATATAATTGCAATTAGAGAGAAAGAAAATATTTCACTTATATCTATATCAATAATGCACGATATTGCATTTCCAATTCCTTGCCACTAGATGGCGCTACGTCGCCATCTCAGGAGTGGCATCAGCGGGCTGAGATGGTCGACGCTTCTCACCTCGTTTGCTTACTTGGTGATGGCGGAGGGTGCCCCTGAGCGGTGGAAGTGGACGATCTGCCATTTGCCGTCCCGGCGGTGCCAGATGCGCGTTTCCTCCGACTGGGCAGTGCGCGGCATGCCGTTGGTATCGATGTACTGGGTGATGCGGATGTAGGCGATGCAGGCGGCCTCCTCCCCGATCAGGTGGATGTGCGGGTTGAGGATGGTGGTGTGCACAGGCTTGCTGTTCTTAGACCACACTACCAAAGAGAGAGAAAAATGACGCAGGTTATTTCATTCTTGGCTATGTAACAGGGCTATGAAACACAAAATGGTTCAAAATGGTTAATTCTTCACATTCTGATGCTATTTCTAGGTCATTTTCAACATTATCACAAATTATTTACAGATCTATTCATGCCTGACATTAGGCCTGGCTCCCCTCGATGCAAATTCTTGCTACTGTATAATCAGTCATGATCAATAAGATTATATTATATAAGATTATATCCGCCTTATGATGGGAGTTCCCACCACCCCCAGTGGTCCCCGTAGGCCCCATTATGCCTGTCCTCACTGCCAGATCACAGAGAGGAACAGAGGCACAGTTCAAACATGGCTGCTAATAAATGACCCAATGAGCCGGAGAGCAGCTGGGCAAATGAGTCCGAAGATGTCTGCGGTCATGGATAACTGGAATCAGAGCTCCCACTAATGAGGCCTACGGTAAGTCCAGCTCTGTCGCCATCCGCCTCTTCCGCTTCTTCAAGCCACTTTGTTTGTTATCGGACTCTGTCTTATCAATCAGATCGGCCACGGCAGAGATGCATGAGAAAGGCCGGGGACAGATGTCTGATCTCGTTTGACAATATGAAGACAAGATGAGCACAGCGCATAATAATGATATTTCAGTTCAGGGACGCTAATGTGATTGTCTTCGCTCTCTGGGGGGGGGGGGGGAGGGCTGCTGGAGGGGGGGCTGGGTGGCCGGCTTACAGTTCTCAAAGTAGAAGCGATGGAAGTCCAGGCCCTCCACCAGGTTTCCCAGAGCCTCTGGCTCGAACGCGGTAACACTGGGATCGCACATCTTCCTGCAGGACAACAGAGGAGAAAGAATGAATTTGACACGGCAGAGAATGCACACGATGCATTTACATACATACATAGGATTTCACATTTACTATGAATTAACATTCAGTATACTAACCTACCGTATAAGTACAACGCAAACAGGATGGCAAATTTGCATTTCACTAATGATGGGAACATTTGCATAAAAGTGCATAACGCTACAAAGACATTCCACAAACGGCAATGTGAGGCGACACACAGCTTTAGAAGTATCATCTCCATCTCCATCAGAAACGAGACTGTATGAGTGAGAGTCTCATGCCGTGTTCAGAACAGACACTCAAGCCCTACATAGCACACTACATTGTGGATAACTATATAGTGGTCCTACATACAGTAGCACACTACATTGTGGATAACTATATAGTTGCCCTACATAGCACACTACATTGTGGATAACTATATAGTGGTCCTACATAGCACACTACATTGTGGATAACTATATAGTGGTCCTACATAGCACACTACAATGTGGATAACTATATAGTGGTCCTACATAGCACACTACAATGTGGATAACTATACAGTGGTTATTCACTATACTTTACAGTGCACTATGCAGTGAACAAGGGGATGTTGTGAACGCGGCACAGACAGAGAAAAGATGGCAGCAAAGGAGCCAGAGGGTTATCTTTGGAGCAGGGACTCACTGACGCAGAGAGCCACAGGCTGACATGGAGGGATGTGTGCAACAGGAGCTCATGTCATATTTTAGGGCTTGTGACTAAGCAGAAGTTTCCATGGCCATGATGGTGGTGGTGGCCACAAAAAAATACTGAGATTCTTTCCAGAGGAACGAAAGTGTATCACAATGACTGTAGAAGAATTAACACTCACTTAAACAACGAACCCTGACACATATACACACACACGCACACACACACATGCTGTACACACACATGCACGCACATGCACACACACACACACACACACACACATAAACATACACACACACACACACATACACGTGCACACACGTGCACACACACACACACACACACACACACACACACAGAGAGAGACCCAGTGGCCCTGAGGTGGAGGGCTACATTACATTTCCATCTCAGATTTCACTACGAAGCCAAGTCTGTGACAGGACCACCTCAGACTTAACCTATAGAGCAAAGCACACCCAAATGTAAGATGAACCCCTCGAGCAGTGGGCTTTTTTGGAAGGCAGAAATGTGAAGGCACATCAATCCTCTCACACTCCTACACTTCACTAACTTATACTGTGTTATTTGCTTGTGCCAGGAGAAAGTAAATCTCAATGGGTTGGAATTAGAAGTAGAACCCTCTGTGACCATTATCGCCTTAAAACTCTCTTGGCAGTATCAGCTCTTGAACTTTTCACACTTGAGGTTTTTTGACAGGAGAGAAAGTCCTAAGAGTTCAGAATGTAACCTTTTTAAGAGGACGCCTTTCTGCAGGCAAAATGAGCCAGAGAGGGTTCTTGCATGCTCCCATGGTCCCTGAAATATAGCAGCAACAGCCTTTTGTTAATGGACCCCTGACTGCTCCCATCAGTGCACTTTAAAACTAACTGTCTGGATGTGCCTATCCCCTGTTCTCTCATTCCTCAACAAAAAGACTTTGGGGGCTGGTGGAATATGTGGGACTTGTGACCTCACCATAACCCATCGCCAATCAGCAGAAGGGATGCAGCTGGTAACACACTGTGTGCTAACGAGCAAGCTATCTGAGGTTCTGACCAAAAGGAGAAATCAGCGATTGTGTCCAACTGTGTGGACAAGCCAACACCTAAGCCGGATCTAAAACAGGCTCTGGTTATAGATTAGGCTACAGAACCTCCATGTTGTCTGTTCTTTATCTAGTCTATTCTAACGGGGATATTTTAACACAACAAGCAGTGTCACAAATCACCACCCAGCGTATTACCAGATGACTGACGGCTATGACAGCCTCTCTGCTGAGCGGGTAAATGGTATTAGCAGGAGGGATTTCAGAGGCATTTCCACCATTCCTACGGTCCTCTGAGGGCCCTATATCATGCTTAGGTCCACTCCCTCCTCCACCGAGCGGAATATTCTTGGGCCTTTACACAAAGGCATGCAAGATGTTAAAAGGTTTTCAAAAGAGCACTTGAGAGTCCCCCCCGACCCCACCCCTGGGTATCTCTCCTTGCCATCTGCGATTGAAATGTAAATTGTGCAGATCTAAAGGACCATTACATCAGACTTTTCCTCCATTAGTGGAATGTGTCACCAAGCTGACTCGAGGAGAATTACCAAAATGAGGCAGGTGAAGAAGCGATTCAATTCAATTGCACATCAGTCAAGAGCAGAAGCAAGTAAAATCCATTAGGCTTGGCTGGTGAGGGGGAACAAAATAGGGGCATTCTAATCCACCTGAGATTTGCAATGGGGAAGTGTAAAAAGTACTAGGAATCTATTACTGGAAAAAGAACAAGACTTTGCCACTTACGTGTAGCTCTCAAAGTCCCCATTGCTGATGGCTTCGATGAGCTGCTCCGTCACCTTGATGATCTCCTGTTTCCTCACTAGAACACACACACACACACACACACACACACACACACACACACACACACACACACACACAATGCTCCTCTAATGAGAGCTAAACTATGACAATGACAAATGCTACTGCAGTGAAATTCATTAGCCTCTAAATATTGTGTGCAAAAGCACACACACTGGGATACTTATTGCTTTAACCACACCAAGGCACCCCACAGACATTTATTCAGCTTGTGAATCGATAGGCTTGATTCCTGCAAATGACATTTCACTGCGCACAAATGCAACATTATCTCTGCATGGCTACCGGGCCACCTGATCAAGTGCAGGGGAGTTAAACTGCACTTGAGTCATACCTTCACACATACTGACTCACTCAGCATTGTGTGTCTATGGGCGGCAAAGGAGAAAGTGGGAGACAAGGGAGTGAATGTGTGTGTGAGTGTGTGTGTGTGTGTGTGTGTGTGTGTGTGTGTGTGAGTGTGTGTGTCTGTGTGTGTGTGTGCATATGTGTTGGTGTGTCTGTGTGCGTGTGTGTGTGTGTGTGTGTGTGTGTGTGAGTGTGTGTCTGTGTGTGTGTGTGCATATGTGTTGGTGTGTCTGTGTGTGTGAGTGTGTGTGTGTGTGTCTGTGTGTGTGTGTGCATATGTGTTGGTGTGTCTGTGTGTGTGTGTGTGTGTGTAACAGGGGGGGAGGCAGAGGACAGAGATAGAGAGACAGAGAAAGAAAGAGAGACACACAAAAGAGAGAGCAAAAGAGAAAGAGAAAGAAAAAGGGAAAGAAAAAGAGAGAGAGAGCAGCATTGTGCGGCGCGGCGTATTGAGAGTGCGGGGGCCGCTGGCTGCCCACACTCTGCGCTGACAGCGCCAGCAGAAAGAGAGCTCTCCTCTCCTCTCCTCTCCTCCCACCCAGGCCTGCTTTTATGGAGAAGTTGGAGAAGCAAGGTCAGGCCCTCCACAAGCGGCCGAGGGCAGCGCTCTCCCGCGACCACAGCCTCCCTGCTGCACTCCTCTCCACCGGCTCTCCCCCCTCAATTACACTGAATCACAATGAGCGAGAACCACACACACACACGCGCACACACACACACACACCCACACACACACACACACACCCACACACACACACGCGCGCGCACACACACACACACACACACACACGCGCGCACACACACACACCCACACACACACACACGTGCGCACACACACACACACACACACACACGCGCGCGCACACACACACACACGTCACCTCGGCAGAGGGGGACTTCACACTACGCAGCGGTGGCCCTTTTGTCTTCCCCATCACAGTAGAACACAGTTGAAGTCAGTGCTGTTTCTCTCCCGCCTCTTCCTCCTTCAGCCTTGCCCTCGTTTCACCCTCGTCCCATGCCTCCCCCACACTCCTTTTCTCTCTTTTTTCTCTTCTGATTTACTCTTCCGTGAGCCGTAACACCTTCAAACACCACCACCACCACTGGTATCTCTCTCTCTCTCTCTCTCTCACCCCCACGCACTGCCTCCCACACACACACACACACACACACACATCACACAACACACACAACATCTTGCCAAGTCCTTTTCCACCACCACCTTACTCCCCTCCCTTCAGAATTCACTGCGCCATTTTTCCAGCGCTATTCAAAAATAGATCAAATGTGTTTATTATAACATACATTGACTGGGAGAGAATTTGCAGGGTTACTGCACATAAACGGTCAAATTGAGGGGTGATCACTGACAGTTTACACTTGAATGGTTTTCTCAGCAGTTGAGTGGTGAGAAAAGAAATTGGAGAGCTACCTCCTACCTAGCTATTTCTATAGCGTTATCTAACTAAGAATGGAAGACGTTCATTGCAAAGGTAAGACCAATACTGTCACAACCCCCAAAAAACTCTTACCCAACATTGTGACTCATGTCCATTCATTTAACACGCATATCACAGACAATCAATAAAAGAACCGAGCTACCTCCCTCGTGTACAGTAGGTATCCGGTCTCTGAGAAAATCGCAGCCCAAGTTACACGAAATACGCACAATACTAATCTACATAACCTAGTGCGTACGTAGCGCTTGTGTTGTGGAATGTCACACTGAAACCCAAGTAAAAGAACAAAGCTATTTATAACTCTGTTGTGCTGCTGAAAGGTGTATTTATAACTTGATTGACTGTCCCTTTCCCAGCCACAGAATGACAAGCAGCAACAGCTTTTGAGTAGTCCTACTAGAGTACACGAGTAGAATTTTGCCAAATGTTTCCTCAAAGGAAAAGATAGAATATACAGTACTATAGTATCAAAACTCTTGGACAAAATGTCCGTATTATAAAAATGCAAAACTGTATTCCAAGCTTCCCTCCTCTAAGACTACCACAGAAAGCCACAGAGGAGAAAAAAGATGACTGTACCTCGAGTGTCCTCGTCCTCAATGGTGGTGTTAGTGCTTTCTGATGATTCCTGGAAATGACACACAAACCATTTGAGAGTTTCAACAGAATTGC